>NC_134879.1:8362309-8369809 GCF_041734735.1 Babylonia areolata
TTCTAGTCCTCACGCTTTGACACCTCCTTCAGACTGAAACCAGTCTGCAACAGTTCTAGTCCTCACGCTTTGACACCTCCTTCAGACTGAAACCAGTCTGCAACAGTTCTAGTCCTCACGCTTTGACACCTCCTTCAGACTGAAACTAGTCTGCAACAGTTCTAGTCCTCACGCTTTGACACCTCCTTCAGACTGAAACCAGTCTGCAACAGTTCTAGTCCTCACGCTTTGACACCTCCTTCAGACTGAAACCAGTCTGCAACAGTTCTAGTCCTCACGCTTTGACACCTCCTTCAGACTGAAACCAGTCTGCAACAGTTCTAGTCCTCACGCTTTGACACCTCCTTCAGACTGAAACCAGTCTGCAACAGTTCTAGTCCTCACGCTTTGACACCTCCTTCAGACTGAAACCAGTCTGCAACAGTTCTAGTCCTCACGCTTTGACACCTCCTTCAGACTGAAACCAGTCTGCAACAGTTCTAGTCCTCACGCTTTGACACCTCCTTCAGACTGAAACCAGTCTGCAACAGTTCTAGTCCTCACGCTTTGACACCTCCTTCAAACTGAAACCAGTCTGCAACAGTTCTAGTCCTCACGCTTTGACACCTCCTTCAGACTGAAACCAGTCTGCAACAGTTCTAGTCCTCACGCTTTGACACCACCTCCTTCAGACTGAAACTAGTCTGCAACAGTTCTAGTCCTCACGCTTTGACACCTCCTTCAGACTGAAACCAGTCTGCAACAGTTCTAGTCCTCACGCTTTGACACCTCCTTCAAACTGAAACCAGTCTGCAACAGTTCTAGTCCTCACGCTTTGACACCTCCTTCAGACTGAAACCAGTCTGCAACAGTTCTAGTCCTCACGCTTTGACACCTCCTTCAGACTGAAACCAGTCTGCAACAGTTCTAGTCCTCACGCTTTGACACCTCCTTCAGACTGAAACCAGTCTGCAACAGTTCTAGTCCTCACGCTTTGACACCTCCTTCAAACTGAAACCAGTCTGCAACAGTTCTAGTCCTCACGCTTTGACACCTCCTTCAGACTGAAACCAGTCTGCAACAGTTCTAGTCCTCACGCTTTGACACCTCCTTCAGACTGAAACCAGTCTGCAACAGTTCTAGTCCTCACGCTTTGACACCTCCTTCAAACTGAAACCAGTCTGCAACAGTTCTAGTCCTCACGCTTTGACACCTCCTTCAGACTGAAACCAGTCTGCAACAGTTCTAGTCCTCACGCTTTGACACCTCCTTCAGACTGAAACCAGTCTGCAACAGTTCTAGTCCTCACGCTTTGACACCTCCTTCAGACTGAAACCAGTCTGCAACAGTTCTAGTCCTCACGCTTTGACACCACCTCCTTCAGACTGAAACTAGTCTGCAACAGTTCTAGTCCTCACGCTTTGACACCTCCTTCAGACTGAAACCAGTCTGCAACAGTTCTAGTCCTCACGCTTTGACACCTCCTTCAAACTGAAACCAGTCTGCAACAGTTCTAGTCCTCACGCTTTGACACCTCCTTCAGACTGAAACCAGTCTGCAACAGTTCTAGTCCTCACGCTTTGACACCTCCTTCAGACTGAAACCAGTCTGCAACAGTTCTAGTCCTCACGCTTTGACACCTCCTTCAGACTGAAACCAGTCTGCAACAGTTCTAGTCCTCACGCTTTGACACCTCCTTCAGACTGAAACCAGTCTGCAACAGGTCTTTGTAGTTATGACCTCGCCGTTATGTGTTCCACGGAAAGTAGCTTCACTCTCTGTCTGTCTGTCTGTGTCTGTGTGTCTGTGTCTGTCTGTCTCTGTCTCTGTCTGTGTCTGTCTGTCTGTGTCTCTGTCTGTGTGTGTCTGTCTCTGTAGGTGTGTGTCAGCGAGGGAGGGGCTTGGGGGTGGGGGGCTTCTTTGTGTCAGAAAGACTTGAAGTGGCTGTATAATTTCTTTAAGTATAACTTCGTTGTCATATTGCAGATAACAGATTGGTAAGACTGTCAAATCCAAAGTAAACAGGACACCACTTGTGTGTGTGTGTGTGTGTGTGTGTGTGTGTGTGTGTGTGTGTGTGTGTGTGTGTCTGTGTCTGTCATGATGTGTGTGTGTGAGTGGGTGTATGAGAGTGTGTGCGCGCGAGTATATTTCTTCTTCTTCTTCTTCTTTTCTCCTTCCTCTTCTTCGTCTTCTTGTTCTCCTCGTCTTCCTCCTTCTCCTCTTCCATCTTTTCCTTCTTTTTCTCCTGTCTCTCCACCTCTTCCTCCTCCTCCGTTTTCTCTCCCCTCCCCCTTCTTCTTCATCCACTTTTCACTGTTCTCCTCCTGTCTTTGTTGCCATCTTTCTGTTCCCAGTCACTCACTGTCATTTGCCCTCCACAGTTTTCTTCTCCTTCTCCTCCTCCTGTTCTTCATCTTCTTCTTTGCACACTCAGTGTAATTCATCCTTGGTTGGTCAGGTGACAGGCACGCACACACGTAGCTGCCCCATAATGCAAATCAGTTGTGTCAACATTGTGGCGCGGAGAGTTGACAAACACACTCTCGTGTCGGACACTGTCGGCCACACGTTGGAAACTGGTGGTTCCGTGCGTCCCCTGCCACTCATGTCATCTGACATTGACATGCACGTGGGCCTGTTGTGGGGCCACTGGAAACTGACACGGGTGTCAGGGTAGTGTCAGCCCCTCTCTCGGTTTCAGCTGTGTCAGTTGCACATACATGGAATATACAGGAGTTTACTGTTGTGTATTGAAGAAAAATGGGTGGGGAGGGGGGGGGGCGGGGCATACGGACATACGGAGACAGAAGCGGACACACACACACACACACACACACACACACACACAGCGTGTGCGCACTTATTTGTTAACGCATGTTGCTGTGCGAAGATAGGAAAAGAATGGGGTTGTTTCATAATATCAGAGGACTACAATGCCAAACTGTGATCTTGTTTTATTTTGTTTGCATCATCTACTGCTACAGAAGATGGCCAAAAAGAGACGACTGAAAACTGCTTTGCTCTCATTACATGTAGATAAAGAGGTTTCATCATTTCCGCTACTTTTCCGAGCAGTTGGAATCCTTTGTTTTGTTACAACAAAGTCACATTTTCAGCAACTTTGTGTGTGTGTGTGTGTGTGTGTGTGTGTGTGTGTGTGTGTGTGTGTGTGTGTGTGTGTGTGTGTGTAGAATCGGAATAAAAATAGAATTTAATTGTCAATGAAACCTTTACAAGATACAGACACATATACGCAGTCACACATACCACACACATAAAATTAAGTTTAAAATACACAAAACAAAATGAGCGAGAAATTGACAATTCTTTCTGCGATGACGTTTCTGGCAGCAACGACAAACAAAGTTCCAAACAACCCTACAAGTTTGTCTTCCAGTATGAGCTGACTAGGTAGTATTCCTGTTGAAGTTTGTGAATGAATTCTTCACTAATTTTGGTTATTGTGCGCAGTACCAAAGAAATGATATTCATCTTCACTTGTTTGACATGGTAGGCATAGTCTCATTTCTTTGGGGATGTTAACAGTTTTAATGTCTAGTCTACCCTTTTCTATTGCGAGATCGACAAGATATTCTTAATTTGCACAGTGACTGTTTTGATTATAATTAAGATATCCTTCTAGTAAATAAGGTTCGGTTCTGTATTCATCAGTAATTTTGTTATAGAATTGTACTTTTGATTTTTTAAAATACATTTGTTGTTATTCCAAAATAAAACATATTCGTATTCTTGTATATTTATGACCACATGATTTTGGCTGTGAACATTGAATGTGGACTGATATTCCAAACCTGTCCAAAACCAAGATGTAAGATCAATCTGACGTTGATCCGTGTTCGCTCTTTTATTTCGTGTGTGAACATATCATCATATACAAGTTACATTTGAAATCATTTATATTGTATTTGTATTTCTCTTTTTTTGTCACAACAGATTTCTCTGTATGAAATTCGGGCTGCTCTCCCCAGGGAGAGCGCGTCGCTACACTACAGCGCCACCCTTTTTTTTTCTTTTTTTTTTTGTTCCTGCGTGCAGTTTTATTCTTTGTTTTTCCTATGGAAGTGGATTTTTCTACAGAATTTTGCCAGGAACAACCCTTTTGTTGTCGTGGGGTTCCTTTACGTGCGCTAAGTGCATGCTGCACACGGGACCTCGGCTTATCGTCTCATCCGAATGACTAGCGTCCAGACCACCACTCAAGGTCTAGTGCAGGGGGAGAAAATATTGGCGACTATACCGTGATAGGAACCAGTGCGCTCAGATTCTCTCGCTTCCTATGCGGACACGTTACCTGTAGGCCATCACTCCACATTTCGTGCCTGTGTAATGTTTAACCAAGATTGTATGATTTGACATCATTTTTAAAGTAAAGGGATACTTGCCTACTTCACCAAGTATTGCAAAAAATGTGGCTTTTTTATGGACTCGCAATATTTGTTTAAAAAACTCAAATGAACTTGTTCTTGTGGAAACTTGTTCTTGAGACATTGGTTATACAGGTTTTTAAAAGCAAGATTATTGCCTGTTGTTTTTTTCACTGGTAAGGAACAATACTTCTGTATCATACGTCTGGATAGGTGAAACAAAACTATCAAATGATTTTGAAATTATATGTATGCTTATATTTTCATTCTCGAATGTTCTTTTAAGACTCTGGAATGCTTTGTTCATTGTTTTGTCAGGTGTTCTGTAGCCTTTTCGAATTTTCCTGAGTTATGGAATATTGTTCCAAGGCATTTATATTGTTCAGTTGTTTCTATGACTTCTGTTTCATAATTAGAATATATTTGAGCTCTTGGTTCTGATTTTGAAAATATTACTGTTTTTGTCTCTCCACTGTTTAAAATGTTTGTCTAATTGGTTTAGTTTTAGCTGTTGACCATGTTAGGTTTTTGAAAGTAGCACTAGGTCAGCAACAAAAGACAAGAGATACTTTTATTTTCAGACAAACTGTTGGTGAATCGGCATCTGTGAACCAATCAACAATATCATTCATATATATATATATATATATATATATATATATATATATATATATGTGTGTGTGTGTGTGTGTGTGTGTGTGTGTGTGTGTGTGTGTGTGTGTGTGTGTGAACTACCTCATTTACCTTATTCTAAGCATTTTGTTAAATAGTTTTCTCTTAGAAAAATATTTCTGATGTAGATTTTTGTTATACGGATATCTATTTAAAGCATTTAATATTGATTATAATTCTTTACGAAGTAAAACACATTCTTCGTTAAATCTTTTTTTTTTTTTTCTTTTTTTTTTCTTTTTTTTTCATTATTATTATTATTATTGTGTTGCCTAATATCAGACTTTTTTCTTCTGCGTCTTGCAACGTTTGCGTACACTCTTCTTTGACTGTATTGATGGTAGAGTCTGGACTTGCACTGCTTGTACTGTTTGGAAATTTTGTATTCGAAACGTAATTAATATAGTTTAATCGCGTGTGTTTTTTGTTTGTTTGTTTGTTTGTTGTTGTTTTTTGTGTGTGTTTCCTTTTTTTGTAGGATTAATTCTAACTAGTTTTCTCATATCATTTTTAATGAAAATTGACATGTGTCCTGAAGCTCTCTGTACTTTATACAATAGTGTATTCGGGGTGCAAAGTCTGGACAGTGTGTCACTGACTGACTCTCTATCCAAGTGTGTCTCCTTCACTGAATAATACAATATCCGGTGTTGCCATTTTCTGTGCTCATGGCGTCGTGGGTTCGTCTAAAGCTGTTCAGCTGGTTTGCAGTTTGATTGGAGATGAATCTTTTATTTGTGGATCTTGGTGACGTCTGCTGTAGCTGTCCTGATTTTTACCGTGACGTCTGCTGTAGCTGTCCTGATTTTTCCTGTGACGTCTGCTGTAGTTGTCCTGATTTTTCCTGTGACGTCTGCTGTAGTTGTCCTGATTTTTACCGTGAAGTCTGCTGTAGTTGTCCTGATTTTTACCGTGACGTCTGCTGTAGTTGTCCTGATTTTTACCGTGACGTCTGCTGTAGTTGTCCTGATTTTTCCTGTGACGTCTGCTGTAGTTGTCCTGATTTTTACCGTGACGTCTGCTGTAGTTGTCCTGATTTTTACCGTGACGTCTGCTGTAGCTGTCCTGATTTTTACCGTGACGTCTGCTGTAGTTGTCCTGATTTTTCCTGTGACGTCTGCTGTAGCTGTCCTGATTTTTACCGTGACGTCTGCTGTAGTTGTCCGGATTTTTACCGTGACGTCTGCTGTAGTTGTCCTGATTTTTCCTGTGACGTCTGCTGTAGTTGTCCTGATTTTTACCGTGACGTCTGCTGTAGCTGTCCTGATTTTTACCGTGACGTCTGCTGTAGTTGTCCGGATTTTTACCGTGACGTCTGCTGTAGTTGTCCTGATTTTTCCTGTGACGTCTGCTGTAGTTGTCCTGATTTTTCCTGTGACGTCTGCTGTAGTTGTCCTGATTTTTACCGTGACGTCTGCTGTAGCTGTCCTGATTTTTACCGTGACGTCTGCTGTAGTTGTCCTGATTTTTCCTGTGACGTCTGCTGTAGCTGTCCTGATTTTACCGTGACGTCTGCTGTCGCTGTCCTGATTTTTACCGTGACGTCTGCTGTAGTTGTCCTGATTTTTCCTGTGACGTCTGCTGTAGTTGTCCTGATTTTTACCGTGACGTCTGCTGTAGCTGTCCTGATTTTTCCTGTGACGTCTGCTGTAGCTGTCCTGATTTTACCGTGACGTCTGCTGTAGCTGTCCTGATTTTACCGTGACGTCTGCTGTAGCTGTCCTGATTTTACCGTGACGTCTGCTGTAGTTGTCCTGATTTTTACCGTGACGTCTGCTGTAGCTGTCCTGATTTTTCCTGTGACGTCTGCTGTCGCTGTCCTGATTTTTCCTGTGACGTCTGCTGTAGCTGTCCTGATTTTTCCTGTGACGTCTGCTGTAGCTGTCCTGATTTTTTCTGTGACGTCTGCTGTAGTTGTCCTGATTTTTCCTGTGACGTCTGCTGTAGTTGTCCTGATTTTTCCTGTGACGTCTGCTGTAGCTGTCCTGATTTTACCGTGACGTCTGCTGTCGCTGTCCTGATTTTTACCGTGACGTCTGCTGTAGCTGTCCTGATTTTTCCGTGACGTCTGCTGTAGCTGTCCTGATTTTTCCCGTGACGTCTGCTGTAGCTGTCCTGATTTTTACCGTGACGTCTGCTGTCGCTGTCCTGATTTCCGCAGATATCATCGGCATGCTGTCGTCTGTCACCGTGCTCATCTCTCTTTCCTGTCCTGGAACTTTTTTCTCCAGTTATTTGTCAGTGTCACAGCGCGCAAGCACACACACACACACACACACACACACACACACCAATTAAAACTCCCCCTCCGACCCCCGCCTTATCCCGCCAAATTTTCCCTTCTCTCTCCACCACGTGCACAACACGTGCCCTCCCTCCCCCGTCCCTACCATCCTCCACCCTACCCTCCTCCTCTCCTCCTCTCCTCCTCCCCCTCCCCCATAACACCCACCCCCTGCCC
>NC_134879.1:8379809-8414809 GCF_041734735.1 Babylonia areolata
GACCAAAGTTTGGCAGCTCATGGAACTGGGAGGAACAGCACAATGTAATCTACTTTGACCAGCAACGATGCACATTCTCCATGTTCAAGGAAACGGGAGCAAATATGCCCTTCAGTATTTCTATATGGTCTGAAGGAAAATATTTCTCTTTTAAATCCTCCCCAGAGTGTCAGCATAGGTGGTTTCAGGTAAAAAGTTTGCACAGCCTTGCTTATAACAACAAAGAAATCTTTATACCCCGAAAGCTTTCAGATTCCTGGCTTTGTCGTTTCTTCTTCTTCTTCTTCTTCTTCTTCTTCTTCTTCTTCTTTTTAATTCCAACTTTTGGTTCACAATTTTGTCCTAGCATCACAAGAAACTATCCCATTTATGTAATATGCATACATTCTGAGGTTATGTACAAAGACAGATTTTTGACTCACTTGTGTAAACAAAGTGAGTCTGTGTTATAACCCGGTGTTCGGTTGTGTGTGTGTGTGTGTGTGTGTGTGTGTCTGTGTCTGTGTTTCTGTGTGCGTCTGTGTGTGTGTGTGTGTGTGTGTGTGTGTGTGTGTGTGTGTGTGTGTGTGTGTGTAAAAGAAAAATGTAAAACACGGCCCCAAATATTACAAAATTCATGAAAACTCTGAAGCAGAGATATGCAATAGAAAAATACAAATTTGCTGTCAGTGTAAGTCTTCAGCTCAAAGAATTTACGGGAAACCTGAATCCGTACAGCCCATTGGTGGTATTGCTGTCTTTTTTCTAATTGTATCCAGATAGTTGATCAAAATGAAGACAATGAAAAATATTGATGTAACAATTAAGATCACCAGTGTTGTATATTGTGTCTGCTTCGAAGTGGAATAGTTTATAGCAAATTGCTTTTTATCTATCTATTACTTTGCTTATCTATTTATCTATTCATACTTTTTGACTAAAGCTGTGCAGGGAGAGAGGAGATCTTTTTTATCTAAAATGTATGAAGTACGTGAAAGGTTGTGAGAATGCGATGAGAATGTGAGACGTTCATTATCATAATTTACAATGATATATATATATAATGTCTTTCCCTTACTGAACTTATTTTCTTCCTGTTTACACTTTAATGTTCTGACTAATATGAATCATAAGCTGTTGCAATTGCCTTTTCGCGCGCGCGCACACACACACAGACACACACAGACACAGACACACACACACACACAGACACACAGACACACACACACACACACACACACACACACACACACACACACACACACACACACACACAAAGTGTTATGTTCTGGAACAAACAATAAACCCCACAGCAGACAAGTTGAAACGAAGGAGCAGCTGCCAAGGAGAAGAAAATATCAGCAGTCGACACAGCGACGGAAAAACCAAACAGCTAAAGAAAAGAAAAACAACACATGACCTGTGGAATGTCTGTACGTTCGGGTGTTTGTTTGTGTTTTACTGTAATCTCTACACGGCGGTTTGAAGTGAACAGCCAATAGTTTGTTGTTGTTTTCAGCAAAATGATAGTGTGTGTCTGTGTCTGTGTCTGTGTGTCTGTGTGTGTGTTCTTTCTTTCATTTAACGTTCGCGCGCGCGCGCGCGTGTGTGTGTATTGGAGGATGGAAACTGGGTACGTATATTTTATTGGTTGTGTTGGGCTTCGGTGTCTGTGGGACTGTAAATTGTTGCATGTGCTTCTGTGTGTGTGTGTGTGTGTGTGTGTGTGTGTGTGTGTGTGTGTGTGTGTGTGTGCACATTAGCACGCTTGTAACAGTGTGTATGTGTGTGTGTGTATGTGGCTGTGTCTGTGTTGCTTTTGAGTACATTAGCACGCTTGTGTTAGTGTGTGCATGTGTGGGTGTGCGCGGGTTGGCTGAGCGTCGCCCATTTCATTTCTGTTTTATTTCAACCATTTTTCTTTTTCGCGCCTCTTTCCCTTCACTATATAATGTTTCATTGGAAACCTGTTTACTCCAGTGTGTATTTTGTCTATTTCATTTCCTTGGATGTTTGTGTTGTACCAACCTATGGTAGGCTGTCAGTGCCCCGATCAACACGCAGGGGTTCTGTGAAGCACAGGCATCGGATGCCCTTTTTGCTTTCTTTCTTGTTTCTTTTTTGTGCACCAGATACTATTATGAATGATTCCGTACCTTTTGACATCTCCTTGAAACTGAAACTAACGTATTTTCACTTTGAGCGATATTAGACGTCAGTGTAATGTGTGTGTGTGTGTGTGTGTGTGTGTGTGTGTGTGTGTGTGTGTGTGTGTGTGTGTGTGTGTGTGTGTTTATGAGTGTGTGTGTGTGTGTGTGTGTGTGTGTGAGAGAGAGAGAGAGAGAGAGAGAGAGAGAGAGAGTTCAAATCACATCACAGACCTACACAGTGACATTAACGCTCCGAACACAACAGAGGGAATAGAGGCACCACCGCCACACAGGAACGGAATGCAACACGTTCGGCTAATTGTAATTCGCTGCACTTTCTTTTTTAAACTTGAACCGACCGTACAAGTACTACAACTGAAATCGGGGTCGTTTTTCAACGTCCCCCCCACTCTCCGTCCCCCTTCACATTTGCAAACAATGCAACACTCCCTCAAAGTCCTTTTCCCATGTAATCCAACGATTGGTGTGCGGTTTGTTTTCTTTCTTTAAAAAAAAAGAGTTCTTTTTACCCTGTTCGTTTCGGGAAAAGGCTGTTTTCTTTCATTTTCTTAAAGATGAGTTGTGTGTGTCTGTGTCTGTGTCTGTGTCTGTGACTGCGAGTTTGTGCGTGTGTGTGTGAATATGTGCGTGTGTTTACGTGCGTGCTTGTGTGTGTGTGTGTGTGCGTGTGTGTGCGTGTGTGTGTCTGTGTCTGTCACTGCGTGTTTGTGCGCGTGTGTGTGTGTGTGAATGTGTGCGTGTGTGTGTGTGTGTGTGTGTGTGTGTGTGTGTGTCTTTAAGGGGGTGGGGGTGGAAGGAGTAAGGTTCTCCTTTCTTCCGCTTCCCGATTCTCATCCTCAAGTCCTGTCGGAACAAGACAGCCAGTGGAGCTCTGCTGATTTCTTTTTTGACTACTTCAGTTTGTTTGCAGCGGCGGTCATACGCATTCCAAATAACATATAATGAATTAGCGGTACACTTGAGGCCCAGAGGTGTCCACAGAAATGGGTTAACAAAAAACGAACTGCTGTAGATCCCACAGCCTCTTACCCCCACTGGGACAGTGATTTCACTTCCACCGTGTCCAGGGCTCGGCACTGGAAGGTGGGGCCCAGTCCTCTCCTTCCGTCGTTTTCCCCTTCCCCAACCCAAGCCAGGTACCACCCACACGGGGGGGAGTGAGAACAATGGGAGCACAGTGCCTTTCCCCAGGACACAACACCATGCCGAAACAGGGCCGCGAACCTCCATCACTGGTGAACTGTGGACCAGGTGTCCAATGTCTTACCGATTCTGACACGGCATCTCTGATCCTGTCTTGGGTAGAGGAATCAAAGACTTTTTTTTAAACAAAAAAGTGTAAAAGCGATTCCTGGCCTTCACATGGCAGACACCTTCATTTGCAGCCGAAGTCTGGCCCCGCGGCAACATCGACGCACTGACTTCCAGTGTGCTAGGAGCTTTAGAAAATACCTGCAATTTGGCATGTACGTGTGACGTGGTGTTAACCCCTGCAGGGTTGCCGGGGGTCTTTCAGTGTGAAAACGATCTCTTCCTTCTGGAGATTCTGTGCTAGAAATGTCCTCTTATCCATCGTGGTCTTGTTTTTCTGCCAGCTCTTTATTTTCTGCCTTGCTGATCCAGTCACATTCACTTTTTGTCAAAAAAGCTTTTTTCAAATTTAAAAAACAATCTTCTTCGGGACTGGATCCTTGAACATTCTTCCTTTTTTTTTTAACCTTCTTTTTTGTGTGCCTAGGACTTGTGAATTGCCTTTGACAGTTTCTGGTTACGTATGCCTGTTGTCATATGTATTTGTTTGTATTATTACTTTTATGTTCAGGTTAATGTTTTCAATCCTCTGGCGAAAAATTGACGGAATTGGTAACATTAGAGGCATGTCATAGACTTATGTGCATGAATGTGACGGTATTTGTGCCCAATTTTTATTTCCCAGTGTGGGTTTGTTTGTTTTTTGTTTGTTTTTTTTGGGGGGTGTTGTGTTTTTTTTAGGGCGGTGGGGTGGGGGTCGGGGGGGTCTTCAGGTTGTGAGGGATGAACATTTGGTTTTTCACTCCGAAGATGTCCCTGTGTGGCCGGCTGCACGACGCGCAGCAAAAGATGAAGGCGCTGCGGCACTGCATTGCGGTGAACACAGCCTGTGTCACTGCCTCTTGTGTTGACATCAGGACACCACAGGTGTTGTTGTCCCGTGTTGTTTTTACCACTGTGCGCTTGTTTTGGTTTTTTGTCTATGTTTTAACCCGGTGTTCGGTTGTCTGTGTGTGTGTCTGTGTGTCCGTGGTAAACTTTAACATTGACATTTTCTCTGCAAATACTTTGTCAGTTGACACCAAATTAGGCATAAAAATAGGAAAAATTCAGTTCTTTCCAGTCATCTTGTTTAAAACAATATTGCACCTCTGGGATGGGCACAAAAAAATAAAAAATGAAGCCTAATTATATGCAAACTGCATTTACTGTTATATTTATATTTTTTGTATTCTGTAAACTTGGCACTTTGATCTGATATTCTGACCCAGCAACAAGAGCAGTCATTATTATCATTTTTTGTTCAAACAGGAACTTCTTTTGCTAAGCATGGAAGTTTTATTTATTTTGCAAACGTTTTGGTGCAGATAGTAAAAAAGGGAAATTACTCTGTAATTAATGCTAGGGGAGTTAATTTGCTTTAAACTGATCTTTCTCATCTTAAACATTACATTTTGAAATTGTACTCAATACATAAAAAGCTTGGATTTTTTTAAAGTGTATCACAAGTGAGTCTTGAAGGCCTTGCCTCTCTTGTTGTTGTTGTTTTGATCTAAAGGCAAAGTTCACCAGCATTGAATACTTAAACGCACCTTTGTTGTTGTTGTTGTTGTTATTGTTGTTGTTGTTATTGTTGTTATTGTTGTTGTTGTTGGGGTACATCAACGTATCGTGTTTGTGGCGGAGAATAATGGAGGGGAAGCCACCTGGGGCGTCCTGACTCATTATGAGAGGGTATTTGGCGGCCATTTCAGTGTGTGTCATAAACGTGCAGTTTACTATAGAAAATGAAGAATTCCATGTTCCATGAACACATCTGACGAAATCCTTAGTCAAACAGGAAATAACCCATGATGGTTTGTCGCAAAAACTACCGCTCTTTGTGATACTTTGTGAAATACTCTCTTTTTTTTCTCCTACTCTCTTTTTTTTCTCTTTTTTTTTTGCTTCTACATAACATTTTTTTTATAGGCAGTCTGCAAAAAAAAAGAAAAAAAGCGCGCAATACTATATTACAAGTGTACTTTGAAACCATTTTAAATCAATTCAGATCGCCCTCTTGGCGGCCATGTTGGATTTCTCAAAATGCCCAGCAGTGCCAGAGTGGCACCAGTCTGAGTGTGATCTGTGGATTCTACAGAGGTCCACACCGCTGAGGCCAGTCACGCCCCCCCTCCCCCCGCCCCCCCCTCACCCCCACCCCTCACCCCCCCCTTTTTGTTTTAATTCTTTCTTTCTGTCGTGCTAAAAACCACTATTTGACGACCTGAAAAATGATTCCATGACACACGACCAAAACCGTCTGGCATGCGGGATGATGGGCGTTGTCCACCCCCACACCTTGGGGCGGTGGTCCAGTGATGACCGCCCGACCACGAACCGAGTGACCACGGGTTTGAGTCCCACACACAGACCGGGGACTCTGGTGGTCTGGATGCTAGTCATTCGGTTGAGACGATAAACCGAGGTCCCGTGTGCAAAAAAAAAAAAAAAAATAAATAAATAAATAATCCCAAAACGCAGTGTGGAAAAACAACAACTGATAACAAAACATGATTATGTGGTGTTGCCTGATTGAAATACAAGTGGCCAAGAGACCCTGGGTGTGTTCACCAGCACTGCAGTACCCTGATTATCCAAGCTGACACAGGAGCAGGGTAGGAGGCCGACTTGGGAAAAAACACAGCTGTCGTTATGTACCTCCACATTTCTCTGTCTCTCTCTCTCTCTCTCTCTCTCTCTCTCTCTCTCTCTCTCTCTCTCTGTCTGTCTTTTTCTCTCTCAGTTTGTCTGTCTGTCTGTCTGTCTGTCTCTCTCTCTCTTTAGTTCTGCCTGTTTCTCTGTCTGTCTCTGTCTCTCTGTCTGTCTCTCCCTCACTCCATCACCCTCACTCCCCCCCTCTCTCTCTCCCTCTCTTTCTCTCGACCACGAGCAGAAAAGGGAAAAAAGTGCAATCGAAATAATAAAATCCCTCATGATACTAGTTCGGCGAGTGCGCATCATTTCTGGAAAATTTCGATACACAAATTGAACCGGTCTTCAACTATGGAGCTGAAATATGGGGACTATCAGTAAATTACCAAACGGAAAAGGTGCATACATTTGCAATCAAGCGCCTTCTTATGTCCCATTACTTTCACCAAACACCATAATACACAGCGAAACTGGCAGGTGTCAATTGTCTATTAAATCATTTGAAAAATGCATAGAAATATTGGCTCAAACTGACAAGGCTGCCAACGTTAAGATTATGGAGGCGGGCATAACATATAGGTGATACTGCCGCAAGAGACAAGGGACAAACAAGTGGGTATGTCAGGTAAAGAACACCTTGACAGAACATGGAAATCGAACTTGTTTGGATGTGCCAAGGAGTACGACACGAGAACGGTTGAATATCTACATTGAGACAAATAGCATATTACAAACAAAACTGGCATGGAGAAATAGAAAGCAACGATGGACATAATTGATTCTACTCATTCAAATCGGTACTCCGGACAGAGAAGTAAATCAAAAAATCATAACAAATAAATGGCATAAAACATGCTTGCTAGGTTCAGATTGAGAGCACATGAACTGATTGCCAACAAAAGAGGTTTTGATACATGTCGTGTCTATACCTAGATAGTAATACAAGGGAAATAACTACTATAAAGAGTCAAAGGTCACAGGAAGCGTGACGATATATCTGGATCAAGATGGTGGATTAAACCGGTGTAAATATTACCAAGTGTCTGTGCAATTTGAATGGTAGCACATGATAACAACACCAACCATCCACGCATACATACACACAAGATACAGATAAGACAATGGCGACGAGTATAAACCTTCTAGGACGACCACAAGCGTTTGAAGCGGTAGGTGACGCACAAACTCTTAGCATCAAGTGGACTTCGTGGATAGAAGAGTTCGAAGCCTATGCAGACAGTGTTGGTTTATTTGTCAACGAGGACAGTACAGACAACGTGAGGCAACAACGTAGAGCACTCTTGCTATATACGGCAGGCAAGGAGGTGAGAGACATTTTTGCAAATCTTCCAGACAAAGGAACAGCAACAGAATATGACGAAGCAGTGACGGCGCTGACAACACACTTCAAAGTGAAACCAAACAAGACATTTCAGCGACACCAGTTCAGAAAACTAACCCAGAATGACACGGAAACTGTTGCTCAATTCGTGGGTAGACTGAGACTGAACGCAGATGGTTGTGAGTTCGATAATATAGAAGACCAGATAAAAGATCAAGTTGTGCAAACAGTGAAATCTGACAGATTGCGACGCAAACTGCTAGAACAGGGAGATGAACTAGATTTAGCAAAGACTCTCAAGATTGCAGCAACACATGAAGCCGTAGATGAACAAGCTAGACAGATGAAACAAGATCATTTGGGTGGAAATGGAGCAGTGGCCAGAATACACACTAATAGTAAAACGAACAGTCACAAAAACAAGTCAAGCAAAGGTGAGTGCTATAGATGTGGTAATATTGATCACTATGGCAGTAATCCAAGTTGCCCTGCCAGAGGCAAAATATGTCGCAAATGTGGTGGAGCAAATCACTTCCAAAAAATGTGCCGTTCTAGATCTAAGAGAGAAAGGACAGATCATCGAGATGCTAGACCACGGAAAAATAAGAACCAAGAGGAAGGTAGACAGCAAAGTAGAGGAAACAGAAATCGAGTGAATCAGCTTGACGCAGAAAACTCAGAATCAGAAAGCGATGAAGAGACGGTCCACGTATTCATGACTAGGGAAACTACCGTCAGAGACAGTAAACTCACTATCCAAGTAGGAGGTGTGCCTGTTGACTGTATTGTTGATTCCGGATGCGACATCAACATAATCAGTGAAAAACTGTGGTCAAAACTGAAGTCAAAGAACATAGAACACAAAATCAAGAAATGCACCAAAAAGCTGTACCCCTACACATCAACTACACCACTAAAGACAGTATGTTGTTTTGAAGCAGAAGTGTGTGCTGGTGAAAATAAAGCTATAGCCGACTTCATTGTGATCAGAGAAGATGCAGACCCGCTGCTTAGCAGAAAAACTAGCATGGAGCTAAATGTACTTCATATCGGACTGAATGTTCAGAACGTGTCAGCAGATGAGAACGAAGACATCAAGACTAAGTTCAAACCACTGTTCACAGGGTTTGGAAAGCTGCAAGGACGCCAAGTCGAGCTCACTGTAGACCCCAAGATAAAGCCAGTCGCACAACCAGTACGACGAACACCATTTGGACTCAGAACCAAGGTAGAGGCCAAGATCAAAGAACTTCTCAACAGTGACATCATCGAGCCCGTGGAGAACCCTACTCCCTGGGTAAGCCCGGTAGTGATCGTGCCGAAAGCCAACAATGACATCCGTATGTGTGTGGACATGCGACGTGTCAATGAGGCCGTTCAGAGAGAACGCCATCCAATACCAACAGTTGAAGAGCTACTGCAAGACATGGCTGAAAGTAGAGTCTTCACAAAACTGGATCTGAAGATGGGCTACCACCAGCTGGAGCTACACCCAGACTCACGAGACATCACTACCTTCGTTACACACTGTGGACTTTACAGGTATAAGCGATTGGTGATGGGCATCAATGCAGCAAGTGAGATATACCAACATGAAATAGCACAGGTGTTACAAGGCATCCCTGGTGTGGCCAATCTCTCAGATGACATCATCATACATGCGCCAGACAGAAAGCAGCATGATGAGCGACTGCAGCAGACACTCCACAGACTCCAAGATGCAGGTTTAACACTGAATCCGGACAAGTGCCATTTCAGAAAAGACGAGATTGAGTTCCTCGGACACAAGCTGACTGCCAAAGGCCTTGACCCTGCAAAGGATAAGGTTGAAGCTGTGATCAACGCCCGTGAGCCACAGAACATCAGTGAAGTGAGGAGTTTCCTTGGGCTAGCAAACTACTGCGCACGTTTTATCCCAAACTTCGCGACATTGACTGAGCCCCTACGCAGGCTGACCAGAAAAGTTGAAAAGTTTCATTTTGGCCCAGAGCAGAAAGAAGCATTCAAGTCAATGAAAGAAGCCCTAGGTAGTGCAAAGACATTAGGCTACTATGATCCCAAGGCGCCAACTCAAATCATCTGTGATGCTTCGCCAGTTGGATTAGGTGCAGTTCTAGTCCAGAGACAGAAAGAAGGAGCCAGAGTCATCAGCTATGCAAGTCGAAGTCTGACCGCTGTAGAGAAGAGATATTCGCAGACAGAAAAAGAGGCTCTTGCAATCGTCTGGGGATGCGAGAAATTTCATCCCTACATATACGGACTGAACTTTGATCTTCTCACAGACCACAAACCTCTCCAGACCATCTATGGCCCCCACTCGAAACCAAGTGCTCGGATCGAGAGATGGGTACTTCGACTCCAAGCCTACCAATTCCGAGTCGTGTACATCCCAGGAAAAGCCAACATTGCTGATCCATTGTCCAGACTCTTGCCTACCCAGACCCCTCCACCATTCTCAAACGTTTCTGAAGAAGCTGAAGAACACGTCAGATTCGTCACAAACAACGCAACGCCATGTGCTGTGACAACGGCTGAAATGGAAAAAGCATCAGCTGAAGACGACGAGCTGGAGACAGTCAGACAATGCATAGAGACAGGACAGTGGCACAATTGTGACAAGCTGTATGCCGCTGTGAGCCATGAACTGTGTACTGTTGGCAACATAGTGCTGAGAGGTTTCCGCATTGTGATCCCCAAAACATTGAGACCTCGCATTCTGACACTAGCCCATGAAGGACATATGGGTATAGTTGGAACAAAACAGAACCTAAGAACCAAAGTTTGGTGGCCCGGCATGGAGAAACAAGCCGAGAAATACTGCAGGACCTGCCATGGCTGCCAACTGGTGAGCCGAGCTAACCCGCCTGAACCAGTGAAGAGCACCAAACTACCAAACGCACCATGGGAAGACCTAGCCATGGACTTCCTAGGACCGCTGCCATCAGGACACTCAGTACTTGTAGTCATTGATTACTACAGCCGGTACTACGAGATTGCCATCATGAAATCTATAACAGCTGAAAAGACTGTGGCAGTGTTAAAGACAATATTCGCCAGACATGGAATGCCGCTCACAATACACTCTGACAATGGGCCGCAGTTCAAATCTGAAGTCTTCGCAGACTACATGAAAGACATTGGAGCCAAACACATCAGAGTTACACCAAGATGGCCGCAAGCAAACGGTGAAGTTGAACGCCAAAATGAATCGCTTCTGAAGAGAATGAAGATCGCACAAGCAGAGGGAAAAGACTGGAAGGATGAAATTCTGAAATACTTGCAAGTATACAGAGCATCTCCACATCCTTCAACTGGAACGAGCCCAGGAGAATTACTGTTTGGACGCAAAATCCGAACAAAGATTCCCCAGTGGCCCAGCGACTACATTGACCAAGAAGTCCAAGACCGTGACGCTGAAAGGAAAGGACTTTCAAAGTTGAACGCTGACCAGAAACGAGGAGCGACTGAGTGCAACATCATGCCCGGAGACACCGTCCTGCTGAAAAGAGACCAGAAACAAGGGAAGCTGGACACAACCTTCCTGCCAGAACCATATGAAGTCATCGAGAAATCAGGCAGCAAAGTGACAGTCCAGTCTCCAAGCGGTGTGAAAATCTCCCGCAACTCATCCCATGTAAAGAAGTTTCACAGCCCAAGTAGTGATGAGCCCAGCAGTCCACGGGAGGCAACCCAGTTCACCGACCTTCCAACAGCTGACAGTGAAAACCCACCCCATCCCCAACCCCTAGCAGAGGCCCCACTCAATTCCAGACACCCTACCCCATCACCCCCCAAAACCTGTACTGCAACCCCAGTCCGAAAATCTGAGCGCACAAAGACAAGACCCAGAAAGCTTGAGGATTATGTGACAAGCTGAGAGTGAGAGAGACTGGGAATGAATGCGTGTGTATTTGGATTAGTAGAACAGATAGTTCATTCAATGTGCTTTATTTTAATTTCATTTACTACAGTGATAATACTCCCACTGAATGTTGGACATTGATTTATTTTAAGAAAAGGGAGAGAAAGAAGGAGAGAGAAGGACAAACTTTGAACGAATGTGAGAATGCGTAAGAAAAACAGACATTGAAAGAGTTTAAGATTGAAACTCAAGAGACAATGCTTTCATTTTTTAATTGTTGTATTTAGAAAGAGTTTAAGATTGAAAACTCAAGAGACAATGCTTTCATTTCTTAATTGTTGTATTTAGTTTGTCAGAAGTTTTGAATGAATATGGGTGAACATAAATTTGTAATTAATTTCTTTAATGTTTATGTTTTTGAAACGCAAAACAAATTCAGACATTATGAGAGTGAATCACAATGTAAAGAGTTTCCAATTGATTAAGTTGAGTATTTTTACATAGGATGATAGTATTTCATACCTAAAACAATTACTAATTCTGTTTGATATCTGTTGGGTAATTTTAAACTGATTTTAAATTAAAGTAAGGGAGGGATGTCGTGTCTATACCTAGATAGTAATACAAGGGAAATAACTACTATAAAGAGTCAAAGGTCACAGGAAGCGTGACGATATATCTGGATCAAGATGGTGGATTAAACCGTTGTAAATATTACCTAGTGTCTGTGCAATTTGAATGGTAGCACATGATAACAACACCAACCATCCACGCATACATACACACAAGATACAGATAAGACAATACAAACGTAGTAATTGAAGATATGATCCTCTCACTTGAAAAACATGTGTCGGAGGCAGTAAATGTACACACAAAGCTAATAGTGGCTCCAGATGCTCATCAATCAATTACGAAGTATTGAGGGTAAAATAAGGTCTCTTTCTTTCCCTCTCTGTCTTTCTCTCTGCCCCCTCCCTCCCCTCTCTATCTCTCTGTCTGTCTGTCTGTCTTTCTCTGTCTGTCTCTCTCCTTGTCTGTCTCTCTGTCTCTCTCTGCCCTGTCTGTCTTGCTCTCTCTCTCTCTCTCTCTCTCTCTCTCGCTGTCTGCATATGATTATTTATCTCTATTTCTGTCTGTCAGTCTCCATTTCTGTCTCTCTGTCTGTTTTTATCTCTTCCCCCCTCCTCTTTCCTCCTCTCTCTCTATCTCTTTCCATTTCTGTCTCTCTGTCTCTGTCTCTCTGTCTCTGTCTCTGTCTCTCTCTCTTTGTTCTATATCTATATCTATCTCTGTGCGAACGCGCGGCTTGTGTGTTGTAATTGTGTTTGTGTTTGTGAGGAGGGGGGAGCGGAGGGAGGGAGGGAGGGAGAGGGTTGTGAACAGATGTTGATAATAAACAGGTTTGAATTTGTTTGTGGAAGAGGTCATCTTTATTGCCAAAAATGTGCAAATCACAGAGAGAGAGAGTAATGTTGTGTGTGTCAGTAGTAGTAGTAGTAGTAGTAGTGTGTGTGTGTGAGTTTAACAGAGTCCTTTACCGTGTTCAATTTGCGTTATTTATAGTTATGTTCCTTCAGCACTTTTTTTTGTTTCAGCAGATATATAGCTTATATGGATGTGTCTGCACGCTTTTCACACAGAAACTTCGGCACGCATGCTGTCATTTGTTTGTGACTGTATATCTACTCCAAACGTACATGTACAATTTTGTTATGGCGTCTTGAGCGTCATTCATTACATGAAATGTTATTATCATTTAGTATTATTATCACCATCATCATTATCATCATCATCACCACCATCATCACCACCACCATCATCATCATCGTCATCGTTGCCATCATCACCATCACCATCATCATCATCGTCATCGTTGCCATCATCACCATCACCACCATCATCATCATCATCGTCATCAAGGGGTAAACAGGCAAGGTCAGAGGTCCCACGGCTCCGGATGGTCATCGGGGCAGAGGTTTGACATCCTGTGCTGGGGGCGGGGCCCAGTCCTCTCCTTCAGCTGCTCTGACTTCCCTCAGCCAGAGTCAGGTTCCCATCCACCCCTGGGTGCAGTGACGAAGGTCGGAGTGAAATGCCAGCCCGAGAGGCACTAGGATTGGCCGATACAGGGCCTCCAACCCTGATCACGTGTGAACGTTGGATCGCCCCACCGATTCTTTCACGGCGCCTCCCAGAAGCTTTTACCTCGATACAATATAGGTGAATATCGGTTAACATCTAGTGATCCTTTTTGCTCTGAAAATGTTTGTGTGAGAAAGAACACACACGTAGTGACAGAGAGAGAGAAAGGGAGATATGGAGAGGAAGAGAGAGTGTGTGTGTGACAGAGAGAGAGAAAGGGAGATATGGAGAGGAAGAGAGAGTGTGTGTGACAGAGAGAGAGAAAGGGAGATATGGAGAGGAAGAGAGAGTGTGTGTGTGACAGAGAGAGAGAAAGGGAGATATGGAGAGGAAGAGAGAGTGTGTGTGTGACAGAGAGAGAGAAAGGGAGATATGGAGAGGAAGAGAGAGTGTGTGTGTGACAGAGAGAGAGAAAGGGAGATATGGAGAGGAAGAGAGAGTGTGTGTGTGACAGAGAGAGAGAAAGTGAGATATGGAGAGGAAGAGAGAGTGTGTGTGTGACAGAGAGAGAGAAAGGGAGATATGGAGAGGAAGAGAGAGTGTGTGTGTGACAGAGAGAGAGAAAGGGAGATATGGAGAGGAAGAGAGAGTGTGTGTGTGACAGAGAGAGAGAAAGGGAGATATGGAGAGGAAGAGAGAGTGTGTGTGACAGAGAGACAGACAGGTCTATTGAATCAAACAGAACAAGATATCCCTTACCAGTCATATGACAGAATCTAGTTCAAGATTGTTGTACACCTGATATGACACAGAGACGGTAAGCAAAATGTATACCGCGGTATTTGGTCGGGTCAAGAACTTGAATGACAAGTGATACTGCGCTATCTTAGGCGGCGAAAAACAGACAAAAAAGAGTGCACTGAAAAGAATTGGAAAAAAAGAAGAAAAAAATCGCGCCCATTCTGGTTTCATTATGATTCTCTACCTCAAGTAAAAAAAAAAAATTTAAGTAAGATGTTGCTCAATGTCCAACTCGTAACATTAAGATCAGCGATCATATCTCTCTCTCTCTCTGTCTCTCTGTCTCTGTCTCTGTCTCTGTCTCTGTCTCTCTCTCTCTCTCTCTCTCTCTCTCTCTCTCTCTCTCTTCCCCAAGGGAAAAAAATGCATATTTGCTTTTCTCAAATACCATGGTTAAATAAGATTTCTTTTTTTTCTTTTCGTTCCTCTCACTCTCCCCCTCCCCACCCTTTCCGTGTGTGTGTGTGTGTGTGTGTGTGTGTGTGTGTGTGTCCCTCCCTCCACCCCCCTCTCTCCCTCTCTCCTGCACTCTCTCTTTCTCGCTCTTTCTGTCTCTCGCTCTTTTTCTCTCCCTCAACTCTTCTCACATAATTGAAATGCGTGAAGTTTTCTACTTTTTTTTCCTTATTTTAACACACCCACATCTCAGGTCGTTGTTACGTCTAGCAAGTACAAGAACGCGAATTTAACGTAGTTTTTGAAGAAACAACTGTTTTGCAAAGAGCATGGTAATTGCCATCTTAAACGAAAAATGCGCACACACAAAAACGATTGTAAAGTGTGAATCTTTTCTAAATGTTTTGTAACGTGGTGTGTGCATTGTACACTTGCCGTGAAAGCAGACCTCTGTCCCTACCTCTGTCCGTCTGTCTCACCCCCTTCTTTCTCTTTCTCTCCCCCACTCCCCCTTCTCCGCTATTTTGTGAGAATTTTTATTGCTCTACACTCTGAGAAAGAGTGCAGTTTAACAATGTTGGTGTTTGTCACTTTTACTGTGATGTTCACACGTGTTGTTAAGTGATGCTTGAACAAGATGATATTCACTTACCATTTTTTGTGAAGGGTTTTAGGTCTGTATGTGAATAAACCATATCGAATCTCTCCTCTCTCTCTCTCTCTCTCTGTGTCTCTCTCTCCTTATGTTTCTCGTCTCAACAGTATAAAAGAATATTGTATTGTCTTGCCTTGTTTTGAATCGGGTTGGACTGGGTTACTTTTTGTCACAACACATTTCTCTGTGTGGAATACGGCCTGCTGTCCCTAGGAGAACGCATGTCCAAAGTGCAGCCCAACCCGTGTTATTTTGTTTGTTTCTATGCAATCTCGTGTGTTTACAACGAAGCGGACCTTTCTCTGGAATTCTGTCAGAGAGAACACTTTTTTTGCCATCGTTACTTTTACGTGTACTAAGTCAGTATTGTGAAAACGGGACCTCGGTTTATCGTCTCCTCGAAAAGACCAGTACCCAGACCACCAGTCGAAGTCTGATGGAGGGGAGGATGGAGCACACATCCCAGATCTCAACATGGAACTCGAACCCCTGGACACACGCTTCCTAATCACTCGGCCACCGCTCCATATGTCGACATACAGGACACCATTACATGTCTGTCTGTCAACACATCCACACATCCCACAGCTTCAGGCTGGGCCACAGCCAGACCCCACATGACCTTGGACAGCTCAAAGTCAAGAGAGAAAGAAAAAGAAAGAAAAAAAAAGTTTCACGAGCCAGTTAACCTATTCACTGCTAAACCTTTGTCCTGCCGCGCGTGTTGTTTGCATCTGTCTGTCTGTCTGTCTGTCTGTCTGTCTCTCTCTCTCTCTCTCTCTCTCTCTCTCTCTCTCTCTCTGTCTGTGTGTGTGTCTCTCTCTGTCTCTCTGTCTCTCTCTCTCTCTCTCTCTCTCTCTCTCTCTGTTTTTGCATTGTACAGCGCAGTTGAGCATGTTCTCTATGGAAAGCCGCTATACACATTAAGTTTTTATTATTATTACCATCATCATCATAATCATTTTGTTGTTATTGTTGTCATCATCATCCTCATCATCACCATCATTACGTCAAAATTCAGAACGATAATGGGTTTTTATCAGACTTTCAATGCAGTTCAGATTTCGTGTTTTATGAACCTGAAACAGAACTCCCGAGGAATTTTGATTGGGCGAGGAGTGCAGCGACTTTCCTTCCGGGTGCAGAGAGAGGAGGAGGGGGTTCCGGGGAAGGAAGGAGGAGAGGGGGCGGGGTTAGAAATGTCCCCCAGAATAGGTTTGTGTCAGCACGTGCGCGTGTTTGTGCAATTTCTGTGAGTCTGTTTAGGTGCGGGGGTCACTGCTGGTACGTACAAGTAAGGGCTCCGCCCTCCCTGAAGGAACGTGGCTGCAGCCCAGCTGGTCTTTTTAGCAGGGTCCTTACAGCAGTCCCTGTCACAACAACAACCTTTTAATACAGCACGACTGGGAAGAATGGATTGTTTGCTCTTCTTTGTCCCTGAGCAAAATGTCAACGGACCGTGACTCCTCCCATCTTTCCCCAACAGTTTTCGGTGTGAATGGTCATGTTTCTGTATGTTTGAATAAAAATGAAATAAAAAGAAACGAAAGGAATAACAGTCCCTGTCCCCCGACATGAAGCAGGGGTCTAGTGGTTATGCGCCCGACTAGGAAGCAGTGGTGTTGACCCTGGTCCGACTTGAGAACAAGCAATGTGATAATGGAGCGGTGCTCGCACAACAAAAACGACAGTTTGTAAGATTTAAAACGTGTTAAACAGAGAATAAAATGAAATGGGGACTGGAATAGAAAAATAAAGAAGAAAATGTCAAAACATGCCACTGACACGCCACACGTAAGCCTCATTAACGTGTTATGTTACAAAAGACGAAGGATCAAGAGTTTCCCCTGAAGTACACGTATTGTCACATAAACATGATTTTAGAAGCCACACAGATGTCAGAATGAGTGTTTCTGATCTGATCTGGTAGTTTTGTGGCAGACTCGGAAGCAAGATGCTCCTGCTTTCAATTCCCTTTTCCCCAAAAGAGAAAATCTTTTGAAATGTGTCGATTTTTATAGCTCAAAGTTCAGCTTATTTCAACTCTTGCATGTCCATATCTGATTCTTGTCACGGACCTTGTCGTTCTGTTCAGCAGGTCCTTTCCTTAACCCATTGACTGCTGCCGACAGGTGTGCCCCTGGGTGAAGGGCTGAGATCTCACAATGATGAAAACGAGCTTACAGGTCCGGATGTCAGTCATCATTCTTCATGCAGACTTCTTCTGCCTCTGTGGATTACAGTGACGTTGTTCAGCAAACATCAGATACACAAAAAGTAAGGAAACGCGATTTAGATGGATGCCACTCTGATCTCATTTCACCAGTGTTCAGCGGTTCAGGGGTTACCAACCCTGGGCCAGCCCCCCCCCCCCCCCCACCCCCCTTGTGACCCCTGACCTGCCATGGAAGGGGTGAGGGCGTGCCATCCAGGGGTTGGGGGAAGGGGTCTGTGTACTCAGTACGATCCAGTTTCTTCTGCCCAGGAGGAGGAGGGGGCGGGGGGTTCGGGGCCTGAAAGCAAAAAGCCTGACTAACATTGACGGACCGTCACCATATATTTTTATATCCGCTCTCCTTTTCCCCTTGTCCCGGTACACCAAATGTTAAAACATGTTTCACAGTTTCTATCACATTGCATATCGCATCGCATCGCGTTGTATCATATCGAAAATCGGGCTGCTCTCCAGCACCATGCTTTTTCTTTCTTTTTTCTGCCTGAAAGTTTTTGTTTGCTTGTCAAAGCGGATTCTTTTAAACAGAGTTTTGCCGGGAACAACTGTTTTTGTTGCCGTGTGTTCTTTCAACCCAGCAGTGATCAAGGTTTGACGCCCCGTTCCAGTGTGGTGTTTTGTCTGTGCTGAGGGAACTGTACTCCGATTTTCCTCACTTCACCAGGGTGTGAGTGGGTACCTTACATCGTTTGGGGTAGGTTAAAATGGCACTTCACCAAGATGTGAGTGGGTACCTTACATCGTTTAGGGAAGGTTAAAATGGCACTTCACCAGGATGTGAGTGGGTACCTTACATCGTTTAGGGAAGGTTAAAATGGCACTTCACCAGGATGTGAGTGGGTACCTTACATCGTTTAGGGAAGGTTAAAATGGCACTTCACCAGGATGTGAGTGGGTACCTTACATCGTTTAGGGAAGGTTAAAATGGCACTTCACCAAGGTGTGAGTGGGTACCTTACATCGTTTAGGGAAGGTTAAAATGGCACTTCACCAGGATGTGAGTGGGTACCTTACATCGTTTAGGGAAGGTTAAAATGGCACTTCACCAGGATGTGAGTGGGTACCTTACATCGTTTAGGGAAGGTTAAAATGGCACTTCACCAGGATGTGAGTGGGTACCTTACATCGTTTAGGGGAAGGTTAAAATGGCACTTCACCAAGATGTGAGTGGGTACCTTACATCGTTTGGGGAAGGTTAAAATGGCACTTCACCAAGATGTGAGTGGGTACCTTACATCGTTTGGGGAAGGTTAAAATGGCACTTCACCAAGGTGTGAGTGGGTACCTTACATCGTTTGGGGAAGGTGGAAATGGTGGAAAGGGAACTGGGTCCCGCCTTCCTATTGCCGAATCCTAGACACAGCGAATCTGAAACCGCTGCCCCGATAGCCGTTAAACTTAAAGACTAAGGGATGTTTAATGACAGCAACTGAAAAGGTTCACAGTATCTTCACAACTGTTTAATGTGATTTTTGTTTGTTTGTTGTTGTTTTTTAAGGTGGAGAAGAGAGGTTAACCGTTCCTTGTCAGAGGAGTGATGTTTTTAACACTATCGATAGTCGAAAGTTTCAGTTTCCGTTCCTATTTCAGGGTGGTGTCAAAGCATGCGGACTGATCCATATACGCTACACTACATCTGCTTGGGGGAAAACAGAACTGAAACATGATCTTCCGCATGAACCAAGATGCTGGTCAGGCCTTGAGACAGACAGCCCGATGAAAGCTGACGGAATGGTCAACGTCGGTAGTTTGTCTGGCTGCTCTCGTGGCTCATTTTCCTTTCCGTTTTCTGCTGTTTTTCTTTGGGGTTGTTTTCAGGTTTTACGGGGCCGATACCAACAGCTTCCTCAGCTCTGATTGTGGCCCTCTGCGGTCGGCTAGGGGTAAATGCAGCAAAAGATAGAGACAGAGTCTGAAGGAGGAAAAGATGATCCGAAGCACATTTTACAGCTCGATGAACACTTTGCCCATGATGTTATGGCCAGGTCTTTGCTGTTTTGTCGTGGGCTGGGGTGAGGGGGGCATTATTTTGTGGGTTTTTTCACTTAATTTCAATTTCATTTTAGTTTATTTCATCAATTTTTATTGTTTTCTCCACCACTGTTATCAAAACATTTTTTTTTAAATCGGCGCTCCAAATGCTGATTTTCATTTTATTTCCGGAAGCAGCAGAACATGTCGGGGTTTTAGAAATCGTGTCACGGGTGCTTGTTTCGTGCAGGGTTCTCAAACTCTTGCACAGTTTTCTTCCTGGAGGCATAATGAGATGATGATAAATTTTCGGCAAATGGTGTGTATGGAATCAGTATAACGAGCACCTCTCATAACTAGAGGGGCTTTTTTTTTTTACTATGAAAATCCACAGCTTAACACTTGGTGTAATTTGGCTGAAACATCAGTTGTTCAAGCTGTTCATGGTGCACTTGTGCCAGAAACAGGCATTTTGTGTTCAATGAGAAGCCAGTGGTAGAGCATACCCAAGCAGCCTTCATGTATCATCCCCTCGATGTGTGTGTGTGTGTGTGTGTGTGTGTGTGAAAACAAACCAGTTTTTATGAAGGGGTGCTTAACTTTCTGTGAAGTCTGAACATTAGCGAAAGGTAACCTGACCTGGCTGTGGTTTACTTTACAAACACCCCCACCCCCCATCCCCTCCCCCATTACCATGTAATACCATATGATTCGGGTTAAAAGCTGGCTTCATTTTGTGTCGCCGTCTGAGCTCCTATGTCAACTCTTCCTATCGTGAATGGGGACGTTTTGCTGGCTCAGCTTTTGGTTATACAACAACAAAAGACACTGTGTACGTTAGCAACAAGTTGGTAGGAGTTAAAAGGCGTTGAACCGAGAAGGAAAAGAAAATGCAGACCGAAAAAAGAAAATGTCAAAATGTGCCGTTGAGACTGCTCACTCAAACGTCATTAACGTGTGATATTAAAGTTGTAGGACTGGGAGTTTTCCTTGATGTACTCCACATGAACATACCGTTAGTAGCCACAGAAATATCCTAGTGTACATGTTTCTTCGTCGTTCGTGGGCTGCAACTCCCGCGTTCACTCGTAAGTACGAGTGGGCTTGTACATGTATGACTGATTTCACACCGCCATGAATCCGTAGCCCTCTGAACTCTCACATGGTTTACACTGACGATCTTCAACATGCGTATTTGTTATCTTCTACATGTGTTTACAAACCAAGGGGCTTCATTCACTAGCAGGTGCGCATGTTTGTTGACCCCTCAGATCGGGACAAATCTCCAATCTACCCTCAATGCACCAGGTTCACCGAAACCGGAAATGCAGAAACTCGGGCGAGAATCCTGTGTTCTAACCAATCGGCCACTGCACACATCAGGGTACAGGCTTCATCCAGTCCAGTCCAACGGTTCTCTTATGTCTATGGCAGCACGTCTGTGTGAAGGAGGGAGAGGCCATGCTGAGACAAATCTGAAAGGGCATTCCCTGTCCTGTGCAGAGCATCACCACCACATTCATCTGTAGCTGCGTGGTCCTGTGCACCGAGTGTGCGTTCAACTGAGAAGTAGAAATAAACCTTAAATTCAAGCTAGCAAGCAAGAATACCCTCCCACCCACCCCACGCCTCAAAAAGAACAAAACACGTACAAAAACACACGCAAAATTCGTACAAACGAAAAAGTAAAAAAAACAAAAAAACACATCATATACCCGGTACCTCAAGGAAATGAGGTTAAAAAGAATGAGCGGGATGCATTTATTTTGTTTCTCTTCATTCGCTGCATTGTTTGCTGCTGTTGATGTTGTTCGTTTGTTTCTTTGTTTGTATGTTTCTTGTCCTAACATTCACATTTATTCTCCCCAGTAAGGGTCCGTGTGAAGATAAATTAATTCGCACTAAATACCCTTTGTCCCCCCACCACCCACCACCAAAAAAAAAGAAGAAGAAAAGAAAAGAAACCGTGTGCCGCCAAAGCACCCATCTGCAGACGCAGAGAAGTTGGTTGAGTACAAAGTTAAAGCACCGAGTTTTATTTTGAAGAGATTGATCGCTTCTTTTTTATGATGTGCCAGTTCAGATCACTGTACACCATCTGTTCCACACATCACACACCGCATCGAGGCTCAGTTTCAACAAGAACGATACTTGAGAAGAGGACGGTGACAGACTGTGCCTTCAGTGGCGGTGTTGGTGCACAATTATCACACGGTCCGCCTTTTTGGAGCCATGAGTGTGCATGGTGGCCTAGTGGTAACGTCCGCGTGGCGAGCGAGAGAACCTGAGCGCAGGGGATCGAACCCCACACTCGCCAGTATTTTCTCCTCCTCCATTAGACCTTGAGTGGTGATCTGGACGCTAGTCATTCCGATGATACGATTAACCGATGTCCCGTGTGTAGCATGCACTCGGCGCACGTAAAATAACCCACGGCGACAAAAGTTTGTCTGTGGCAAAATTCTGTAGAAAACCACTTTGATAGTTAAACATACACACCTGCAGGCAGAAACAACAAGAAAGGGTCACTGTAGTGACGCTTCCTATCTTGTGAGAGTAGTCCGACTTTCAGGCACAGAATTCTGTTGTAAGAAAGATTAACACAACACAATACAATACAATACAATACAATACAATACAGGAACAGTTGAAATGAAACAGGTGTATCTAATACTCTACCTCCCTGGTCGTGCTGTGTAACCCATGGTAATTTTGTGATCAAATTATAAAAGTAACAAAGAGCCGACTGCTGTATTGTGCGTATCATTTACTTTACTATATTTTGTGCTTCTAATGTTTCTTCTCTTTTTTTCAACATCCTTTTCTTTCAAATACTGTTTTAAGATAAGATAAGGTCAGACTGACTTGATTCTGAACACTGATGGAAATGTGACCAGGTGCAGTATCACAACACAGCCAGGTGCTGGGCATGTAACCTGATCATCAAACATGTGGCCATTGCACACATTGTTTCACACAGTCAGTCCACACATTACATGTATTATACCTCAGATGTGACATTGTGTTGTATTACTCCTTGTCGCGGCAGAGTTCTCTATGTGACACCTGGACTGCTATTCCTGTGCAGGGCGCGTCGCCACAACGCAGCGCCACCCGTGTACAGACAGAGAGAAAAACTAAACACATTTCCGTCTGCTCGATCATAACTTAACTCTCTCCATACGAACGGCGAAAGAGACGACGTTAACAGCGTTTCACCCCAATTACCATCATCAAAATATTGCAAGCGAAAGCTCTTATACTGAAGACGTGAATGTTGACAAAGAATACCACAATTCTGACGACGGAAGCTAAATGTTGGGTCATTGAGACACCCACTGGACATCCGAGGGGTCTGTGTAGAGGAGAAGAGAGGACTGGCCGTACTGAGTGAGTTAAAATAAAAGGTTTGTGTGAAACCACTGGGCCTGCTTGATGTGTCTTTACTTCAAAGGCACGACCATGGTGAGAAATGTTGAAAACAAAACGTTACGTTGGACCGGATTAGATCAGATTTCGGCGCTGCATTTCAAGTCAGGTTATTCGGTAGACCTGTCGCAGTCTGTTTTCTTCTTTATTTTTTTGTGGTGGGTTTCGGGGGTAAGGAGTGGTTGGAGGGAGTTTTGAATATCAGACACAGGTAAATTAAATTAAGTAACTGTTTTACATAGACTGGACAGGGTTTCTGAACTTGGTTAAATACGCACGGATATGCGAATGGAATAGCTGTTTTGTTTTTTTATGACATCTACTGGGAAGAGTTTCTGTACTTGTTTAACAATCAGGTACCTATAAATCAAATAGTTATTTGACTTAAAAACAGCAACAACGACAATAACAACACAAAACAAACAAAAACAACAACAACAAAAAAGGGACTATGACAAAGACTGGAAGGTGATTATTTTCTTGGTTAAATACTCAGGCACGTGTAAATTGATAGCTGTTTGACATTTTTATAGAAAAAGATGATGATGACGTGGACCGAAAAGGGTTTACACTCACACTTGTGCGAATCAAATAGGTGTTTGACTCTGGAAAAGAAATTTAAAAAAAGATGTTCACGATCAACTTCAAACCCACTCTTTTCACGGCTTCCCATGTTCAAACATTCCACTGTCGGCCGCCGCTCTCACTCTCCGGATCTTACAAACTGTTTCATTATAATCCCCCACCCCCCTCTCTCTCTCTCTCTCTCTGTCTCTGTCTCTTTCTCTCTGTCTTCTTCTCCTTCTTCTTCCTCCATCCTCCTGCCTCTCTCTCTCTCTCTCTCGATTCCAGGGAGAGAGGCATGCAGGAAGTAAGACAGACAGACAGACAGACAGACAGACAACCAGCTTGACTCAAAAACAACAACAACCAAAATAAAAAGTCTGAATCTCATGTGGAATACATTCCCACCCAAACGGTGTTATTTTTAGCTGTGTATACTTGTTGACCCGCGGCATCTCTATCCAGTGCATGAAAACAAGTGGAAAAAAGCCAGACAGACAGACAGAGAAGAACACACAACAATCACACAACAAACACGTTCCGGGTTGCTGTCCTGAAGAGAGCGTGTTTGTTTAACCCATTGACTGCTGCTGGAGAATATGCTGGTCAGTGAAGGGCTGTCACCGCACTGAGATGAGACACAGATCACAGATCACGGGTCACATTGTCAGTCACCGCTCTTTGTTGGATTTCTTCTTCGTCTCTGGCGCTGGACTGTGGCCACACCCTCTCCTCGTGGAGATCAGCTCCAATTTCACACACAGAAATCTGTTTTGACAAATGTGCGATACGATACAGTACAATACAATACAATACAGCGCAACACAACACAACACAACAACGCAAAAACACAACAACACAACGCAACGCAACGCCACACAACACAACAACGCAACACAACGCAACACAGCACAACATAACACAACAACGCAACGCAGCACATCACAACAACGCAACGCAACGCAACGCAGCACAAGAGGACAAGGACAGTGCATGTCTGTGCCTTCTCCGGACCTGAGTACACCCCCACACCCTCCAGACAGCACAAATAAGGCGTGTTGGGTGGAGTCACACACACACACACACACACACACACACACACACACACACGTTTCAAGTTTCAAGTTTTAATTATCCTTTCGCTCCTGTTGGAGTATGGAGGATTGCTGCAATATAATCTTTTCATGCCCAGAACAAACATTTCCAAATACACAACAATGTCACATAAAAGTTGAGAAAACACATATCTTTTAACTCCAAAAGTGTAGCTAGGCAACATTTGGAAATCTTACTTACAGCTAAAATGACTTTTTTGCATATTACAAAAATTAAAAAACGATTTTGGAGACATTTCATTATAAAATGAAACTCATCCCCAATCACAGACATGTTACAAACCTTACAAATTCGTAACTCTCGTGGTATGCCTTTGTGTCTCCCTGTTTCTATTTCCAGCTTATGATTACTACTTCGAAATCTGAAGAAGCTAATAATCAGGCATTTGACTTATATATTTTTCTCTACCAAATCCACTTTTAAAATTTGGATAAAACAAACATTTACTACTCGCCTCTAGAGCATGTCTCCATAGATTTTGAAAACTATCTCTCATTGCAGAAAGATTCCCTTTTTAAGAATTGAGCATCCCAAACACAGTCATACCCTGCTTCTATTAAAATTTGTCTGATACAACTCATCCATTTTGAAGAATAAATGCCATTTCGATAGAAATCAAATAATATAAAATATATTTTCCCAGAATATTTTTCTGTGTTTGATATCACTAAGCTGGTCCAAAATCGAACTAATCTCATTTTCACTAACACACTAATTGGACAAATGCCAGTTTCTCCATAAACAATTTGGGCCATAGTATTCCTGTTCAGTCTGAACAAGCGTTTCAAAAATTTCAATTCTAATTTTTCAAGTATATCTACATTTTCACAACCCCATATCTCTGCACCATACAACAAAATAGAAACCTTCATAGACTGGTACATGTCCAGAATGATATGTAAAGGTAAATCTTGATTTCTGGCTGACTGAAGTAACGAAAACATGGCTTTTTGAGCCTGTTAATAAATCATTTTTTTAGCTTTTTAAAAAGTTCCGTTTCCACTAAATTCGATACCAAAACATTTAAAAGAATCGACAACATCCAAACACACACACACACACACACACACACACACACACACACGACACGGCACGACTCGACACGACACAGTACACACACATGGCCCCCCAAATATCAAAGGCAGGCAGAGCGTCATAAAAGTGTCAGTCAACGCAGTAAAGATCACATCAGTGGTAGAACTGCCCGTCTGTTGTGGAAAAGAAGAGCCGAGCCGCGTTTCTCGTTCACTGTCTCTGAATTTGTTTCGTTGTTTTCTTCTTCTTTTTAATCACGAAATGCTCCTTTCTTGTTGTTGTTGTTGTTGTAGAAAGTATATTTCACGCCCTGCTGACGTCGTTGACGTACACAAGAAGAGCCCAACACACATTTCTCGTTCACTGTTAGTAAATCATTGTATCTTTTTTCTGTTGTTGTTTTTTGTTTGTTTTTTTTTGTTTTTTCTTTTTTTTCTGTCACGAAAGGCTCCATAATTGTTGTTGTTCCAGAAAGTATAGTTTTACGCCTTGCTCAGTCGCAACATCCTGCCAAGTGAAATTGCTAAGTCATATAGCCAAGTGATATTGCTAAGTCATATAGCCAAGTGACATTGCTAAGTCATATAGGCAAGTGACATTGCTAAGTCATATAGCCAAGTGACATTGCTAAGTCACATTGCCAAGTGACATTGCTAAGTCATATAGCCAAGTGATATTGCTAAGTCATATAGCCAAGTGATATTGCTAAGTCATATAGCCAAGTGACATTGCTAAGTCATATAGCCAAGTGATATTGGTATGTCATACAGCCAAGTGACATTGCTAAGTCATACAGCCAAGTGATATTGCTAAGTCATATAGCCAAGTGATATTGCTAAGTCATACAGCCAAGTGACATTGCTAAATCATATAGCCAAGTGACATTGCTAAGTCATATTGCCAAGTGACATTGCTAAATCATATAGCCAAGTGACACTGCTAAGTCATATAGCCAAGTGACATTGCTAAGTCATACAGCCAAGTGACATTGCTAAGTCACATTGCCAAGTGACATTGCTAAGTCATATAGCCAAGTGATATTGCTAAGTCATATAGCCAAGTGATATTGCTAAGTCATATAGCCAAGTGACATTGCTAAGTCATACAGCCAAGTGACATTGCTAAGTCATATAGCCAAGTGACATTGCTAAGTCATACAGCCAAGTGACATTGCTAAGTCACATTGCCAAGTGACATTGCTAAGTCATATAGCCAAGTGATATTGCTAAGTCATATAGCCAAGTGATATTGCTAAGTCACATTGCCAAGTGACATTGCTAAGTCATACAGCCAGGTGATATTGCTAAGTCATACAGCCAGGTGATATTGCTAAGTCATACAGCCAAGTGACATTGCTAAGTCACATTGCCAAGTGACATTGCTAAGTCATATAGCCAAGTGATATTGCTAAGTCATATAGCCAAGTGATATTGCTAAGTCATATAGCCAAGTGACATTGCTAAGTCATACAGCCAGGTGATATTGCTAAGTCATACAGCCAGGTGATATTGCTAAGTCAAAACTGCGTTAATGATTGTCGGCAGACTGGGGGTGTCCCGAAACAGATTTAGAACTGAAACAAGTCACACAATTAAAAAAAACTAAATAAATTTTAAAAAAAATTAAAAAGAGAGAGAGAAATCGCGTCACCATAATGACGCGACCTGTGAAGTAAGTGACTGGTCACCAGACAAAGACACGCACACAGCAGACAGCAGACACGCACACACAAACCACGATTCTGAGGTGAAGCTCTCTGATAGAATTGTCAACAGATGACGAACTTCTATTCAAAGCTATATGGATGCCGGCGATTCCATGATGAAATCGATTATGAACACGTGAAATCGTCGTCGCATAAAAAAAAATTAGTATTTCCACTGTAGTAATGACCTTTCGTCAAAATGTGTGTGTGAGGGGGAGGGGGGTGCTTTACACGGGACCTCGGTTTATCGTCTCTCCCGAATGACTAGCAACCAGACCATCACTCAAGGTCTAGGTGAGGGGCGAGGGGGGTAAAATGCTTATAAATAGTTCAGAGCCCCACTTTACTGGCTGTCTAGTTAGTTTGCTGTTTTATTTTTGTTCATACCTTTTTTTTTAATTGAGTAGAGAGGAACAGGGAAAGTAGTGATGACATGAGGCATGGATGGGGTGGGGAAGGGGGTGGGGGTCTTCGTCTAAAATAATAATTATGGATAGAACTGAAACAAGAGAACGAACGAACACACACGCGCGCGCGTGGGGGACTAGAATTGGCTGAGTGAAAATCTGTACAAAGTAGAACTTGCCCACAGATGCTTCTGTTAAGTTATAATGGAGAGGGAGGGGGTTGTCAGCACACACTTTGTCACACATTGAGGGAAGGCATGGGAGGGGAATGACCACGCTTTGTCACTTTGTCACACATTGAGAGAAGGCATGGGAGGGGAATGACCACACTTTGTCACACATTGAGGGAAGGCATGGGAGGGGAATGACCACGCTTTGTCACACATTGAGGGAAGGCATGGGAGGGGAATGACCACGTTTTGTCACACATTGAGGGAAGGCATGGGAGGGGAATGACCACGCTTTGTCACTTTGTCACACATTGAGGGAAGGCATGGGAGGGGAATGACCACGCTTTGTCACTTTGTCACACATTGAGAGAAGGCATGGGAGGGGAATTACCACGCTTTGTCACACATTGAGGGAAGGCATGGGAGGGGAATGATCACGCTTTGTCACTTTGTCACACATTGAGGGAAGGCATGGGAGGGGAATGACCACGCTTTGTCACTTTGTCACACATTGAGGGAAGGCATGGGAGGGGAATGACCACGCTTTGTCACTTTGTCACACATTGAGAGAAGGCATGGGAGGGGAATGACCACGCTTTGTCACTTTGTCACACATTGAGGGAAGGCATGGGAGGGGAATGACCACGCTTTGTCACTTTGTCACACATTGAGGGAAGGGAGGGGAATGACCACACTTTGTCACACATTGAGGGAAGGCATGGGAGGGGAATGATCACGCTTTGTCACACATTGAGGGAAGGCATGGGAGGGGAATGACCACGCTTTGTCACTTTGTCACACATTGCGAGAAGGCATGGGAGGGGAATGATCACACTTTGTCACTTTGTCACACATTGAGGGAAGGCATGGGAGGGGAATGACCACGCTTTGTCACACATTGAGAGAAGGCATGGGAGGGGAATGACCACGCTTTGTCACACATTGAGGGAAGGCATGGGAGGGGAATGACCACGCTTTGTCACTTTGTCACACATTGAGGGAAGGCATGGGAGGGGAATGACCACGCTTTGTCACTTTGTCACACATTGAGGGAAGGCATGGGAGGGGAATGACCACGCTTTGTCACTTTGTCACACATTGAGGGAAGGCATGGGAGGGGAATGACCACACTTTGTCACACATTGAGGGAAGTCATGGGAGGGGAATGACCACGCTTTGTCACACATTGAGGGAAGGCATGGGAGGGGAATGACCACGCTTTGTCACTTTGTCACACATTGAGGGAAGGCATGGGAGGGGAATGACCACGCTTTGTCACTTTGTCACACATTGAGAGAAGGCATGGGAGGGGAATGACCACGCTTTGTCACACATTGAGAGAAGGCATGGGAGGGGAATGACTACGCTTTGTCACTTTGTCACACATTGAGAGAAGGCATGGGAGGGGAATGACCACGCTTTGTCACACATTGAGGGAAGGCATGGGAGGGGAATGACCACGTTTTGTCACAATCCCACGCTATCTCGTGCAGTGAGAGTCAGTTAAGGCTTGCCCAGAACGAACACAGTGGGTAATTTCCAACTGGAGGTGTGGAGGGAGAGGGGTGATGGGAGGGAGGGGTGAGGAAGGGGGGGCGGATAGTCCAGACTGACCCCTGGGTAAGCCAACAGATGGGGGGAGTAGTCTGAGGCTGTTACACCGGGTGTCAGTTTCGATGCAAGGAGACGGGTCGCTATCTCTTTCTGACACTGTCACCAGGTATGACTGCCTAAAAAGCTTTAATTTTAGGCTCTGGCAGTATTAAACATGTTAATAAATCATCAGCGCCAGGTAAAGGGAAGAGGAAACACTTACCTCTTGTCAGCAAAATCCTTTCCGCTCCCCTCTCCTCTATCCAGCCTCCCTCACCCTCACCCTCACCTTCCACCCACGTTCCCCAGCCACCCCCTCCCTCAGACACCTTACCACCTATCCCTATCCCTCCCTCAGACACCTTACCCCCTATCCCTATCCCTCCATCAGACACCTTACCCCCTATCACTATCCCTCCATCAGACACCTTACCCCCTATCCCTATCCCTCCATCAGACACCTTACCCCCTATCACTATCCCTCCATCAGACACCTTACCCCCAATCCCTATCCCTCCATCAGACACCTTACCCCCTATCCCTATCACTATCCCTCCCTCAGACACCTTACCCCCTATCACTATCACTATCCCTCCCTCACACCTTACCCCCTATCCCTATCACTATCCCTCCCTTAGACACCTTACCCCCCTATCCCTATCACTATCCCTCCCTCAGACACCTTACCCCCTATCACTATCCCTCCCTCAGACACCTTACCCCCTATCACTATCCCTCCCTCAGACACCTTACCCCCTATCCCTATCACTATCCCTCCCTCAGACACCTTATCCCCTATCCCTATCACTATCCCTCCCTCAGACACCTTACCCCCTATCACTATCACTATCCCTCCCTCACACCTTACCCCCTATCCCTATCACTATCCCTCCCTCAGACACCTTACCCCCTATCCCTATCACTATCCCTCCCTCAGACACCTTACCCCCTATCACTATCCCTCCCTCAGACACCTTACCCCCTATCACTATCCCTCCCTCAGACACCTTACCCTCTATCCCTATCACTATCCCTCCCTCAGACACCTTATCCCCTATCCCTATCACTATCCCTCCCTCAGACACCTTACCCCCTATCCCTATCACTATCCCTCCCTCAGACACCTTACCCCCTATCCCTATCCCTCCATCAGACACCTTACCCCCTATCACTATCCCTCCCTCAGACACCTTACCCCCTATCACTATCCCTCCCTCAGACACCTTACCCCCTATCACTATCCCTCCCTCAGACTACCTTACCCCCTATCACTATCCCTCCCTCAGACACCTACCCCCTATCACTATCCCTCCCTCAGACACCTTACCCCCTATCCCTATCTATCCCTCCTCAGACACCTTACCCCCTATCACTATCCCTCCCTCAGACACCTTACCCCCTATCACTATCACTATCCCTCCCTCAGACACCTTACCCCCTATCACTATCACTATCCCTCCCTCAGACACCTTACCCCCTATCACTATCCCTCCCTCAGACACCTTACCCCCTATCACTATCCCTATCCCTCCCTCCACACCCATCCCTACTCTCTTTCGCTTTCTTTCTCTCTGTCTTATTGTCCCTCTCTCAATCTCTGCCTCTCTCTCCCAATGTCTCTGTCTCTGTCTCTCTGTCTCAGTTTCTCTGTTTCTGTCTCTGTCTCTGTCTCTCTCTCTCTCTCTCTCTCTCTCTCTCTCTGTGGGGGGGTGGGGGTGGAGGGGTCTGTTGGCCTTCACCTTGTCTAGCTCCTCCACCCAAAACGGCAACAGTACATCCTTCTGTTCTCCGACCTGAAATCCCTCCCCTCTCCCCTCCCCTCCCCTCCCACATCCCTCGTTCCGCCACCCCCACCACTTTAACCTTGGTCCCACCGCCCCCAAAGAAATGGAGCAGCAGGTCACTCTGACACAATACAGACACAGCCCGCGCGTACGCGCACACGCACATACACATACGCACGTGCTCACACACACATGCGCTCACACACACACACACACACACACACACACACACACACACACACAGTCCCATGGTGTGGTATCGTAGCCGACTTTATTCTCGTCTAGCTTCACAGCGGCCGTATCAATGGTGTTTTCATGAGATTGCAGTCTCCGACCTCTTCTCACACATCCACTTCTCCCTTGGTGAGGGCTGATCTTCGTAACCACCAAAACGACGTACATGGTTTGCCACTCCCTCACCCCCCTCGCTCCCCCAAACCGTCCGACGGACACATTTAACCTGGGTCCACCGGCCCAAAGAATGGAGCGAGGTCTCTGGGCAAATACAGACAGCGCGCGTACGGCAAGCCGCACATGGAATAACGGTGCTCATAGGACACCACCCACACACACACACACACCCACACCCCACACCACCTCCTCAAGATGGGGGTAGAGCGAGTATATTGCCGAGCAACGGGGACGAGATGAGGAGGTGTTGATGAAGTGATCCCAACAAAGGACACGTAGACATCCGTACCACTTAGTGCCCTTCCCCGACTCTCCCCAAACACAGGGAGGTGGAGGAGGGAAGAGGGGAGGGGAGGGCAGAGAGTGGGGAGGGGAGGGGAGGGGGGGGGCTGTCGTGGATAGATAGCGCAACAATTTGTTTGGGTTTGGGGTTGTTGTTTTTGTTCTTCCTTTCTTTGTTGCTTCAAGTCCATCCGGCCACACAGGGCGACTGGCCCATTGTATTCAGTATGTATATACGTGTGTGTCGAAACGAAGGAACGTGTATGTGTCTAAATCACCTTGTAGTAAACATACAATGAACCAGTGAAAAGAAAAAGGGTTAAATCACAGCTAAATACTAAACATTGATCCCGAAAATCTGGGGGAGGGGGAGGGGAATTTGGGAAAAAAAACTAACATAATTACAGTCCTGTTCACGCATATGAATATATGAACCTTGAACACGCATCTGACTTTGACCAGCCCATACATGTTTCGACAGAGGATTAAGAAGGAAAAAAACTTCTCAGAACGTAATCATATACATAATTCACAAAAATCTTTCATAATAACAATCACACAAACCCCATAATTGCCAGCGGGCACTTCCCACAACGCAGTGAGGATGCCCTATTATCAAGCCCAGAAAAAATCCAAAATATGCAAGGCTTTTCTATGAACTGAATAGTTGAATGGGCCAACATGCAGAAAGCAAGACAGGGACAGGCGACTGAAAGAAAAGGAAGCAGACAGAAACAATGACAACATAGACATGAGCGATGCCCGTATTGTCACACTGGACCAAAACAAAGGAACAGGAGCGAATGCAATAACCACAGAGGTAGCTGTCTCCTCAGCGCTGTCGGCAAATTGTTGGCTCGCAGTGGCCTCGACAGACTCCAGTTATTGGCTAAACGGGTCTGCCCTGAATCGCAGCGTTGATTCAGACGTCACAGATCCGCAGTGGACATAAGTTTCTCCCTCCGCCAACTTCAGGAGAAATGCGGGACACAAGGTACATCGCCTTCATTGAGCCCCAAAGCACCTGACCTGGTCAGCAGTGATGGCATCTTCAAGAAGCTCGCCAAGATAAACTGTTCCCTCAAGTCCCTCAGCCTGGCCAGATCTTTCCTTGAAGACATGCATGGTGCAGTCCACTATGATCGGACAACTCCAAAGGCTTTCGATAATCACAATGAATGGAGGGGGGTGGGGGAGGGGGGCAGGAACAGTGACGCGTCCTTGCTGTGGAGAGGACAGTGGAGTGCAGGCCCAGGAAGCGGAGAGACGAGCCAGACGCCACGAGGAAACAGCCTGGGTGACAACACGACACAGCAAGACCTCCAGCCACACACGTCCCTGTGTGCACCTCGGACCAGCTGTGTGCACCACGGACCAGCTGTGTGCACCACGGACCAGCTGTGTGCACCTCGGACCAGCTGTGTGCACCACGGACCAGCTGTGTGCACCACGGACCAGCTGTGTGCACTGGGGGCCCAGTGGTAACGCGTCCGCTTAGGAAGCTGAGAATCCCATGGCGCGGAATGGAATCCCACACTCACCAGAATGTTCTTCTCCACTAGACCTTGAGTGATGGTCCAGGCGCTAGTCATTCGAATGAGACGTTCAACCGAGGTCCCATGTGCAGCATGCACTTAGCGCACGTAAAAGAATCCACGGCAAAATTTGTTGTAAAATTCATTCAAATATATACATGTGTGTGAGTGCGCGTCACTGAAGCCCGACTGAGTGACCCGGGGAACAAAGAAATCCAGATGTTTGTCAGCTCTACCCAGGTGGGCTGCCTGCTAAATGACTGTTTTGTAACTAAGCGCTTAGAGTTTGGTCTCTGACCGAAAATAGGCGCTATATAAGTATTTATGATAACAATACGTGATAAACCATTGTATTGTGGGCTACAACTGACGGTAGGCTCTGAAGGGCCTGACCACGCGTTTCGTTCATGTGTGTGTCAGGCATCTGCCCCTTTTTTCTCTCTTTTTTTTGTTTCATCTTTTTTTCTTACTTTTTTTTCCTTCTTTTTTTCTGTCTTACCTTTTTCTTACTTTTTTTTATTAACAATATGTTTTGGAGTGCATGGATCAGTCCGCACACTTCAGCACCTTGGATCTGAAGGATGCCAACACCATGCCCTCCCTCAGTCCCCCCCACCCCACCCCAATCCCCGCGTTTCTCTCTCTCTCTCTCTCTCTCTCTCTCACTCTCCACAACCAAATACCCGTGGTGTCTTTCAATAAATGGGGGTATGGGGCTGGGGGTGTGTATGAGGGCCGTGTGGGGGTGGTGGGAAGAAAGCAGCAAAACAATGCAACCCATGCCCATGGACAGTGGCTGCCACCCAAAGGATCCCATGTCCCACTGCAGACTATTAATCAGGATCAGGGTGACGCGGACTTTGCTTTCCATAGCACCGCTCACCATTGTGATCCCCCAGAAAGCGTGGCGCTGACAGGGGAGTTAAAGGCGAGAAAGACAGATGACCCGAAATCTTTGAATAAAATTCCACCTTGCCCGGGTGGGTGGGTTTGGAGCGGAGGGTGGGGGTGGAGTGCAGGTTTTACCGAAGGGAAATCCGACGGGCTGTATCATACCTTGTTTCCTCATTCTACGCCACTGCTTGCGCTTTCTACCAAATTACATTCTTCTGATGTATTGTATTGTATTGTATTGTATTGTATTGTATCTTTTGATGTATTGTATTGTATTGTATCTTTTGATGTATTGTATTGTATTGTATCTTCTGATGTATTGTATTGTATTGTATTGTATCTTTTGATGTATTGTATTGTATTGTATCTTCTGATGTATTGTATTGTATTGTGTTGTATTGTATCTTTTGATGTATTGTATTGTATTGTATCTTCTGATGTATTGTATTGTATTGTATTGTATTGTATTGTATTACTTTTCGCGCAACATACTTCTCTGTGTGAAATCCGGGCTGCTCTCCCCATGGATAGTGTGTGGCCAGAGTGCCACGACAGCCTTCTTTCTTTTGGTTTCTTTTTTCTGTCCGCAAGTGTGTTTGTTACTTGTTGTTTTGTTGTTGTTGTGGGTTGTTGGT
>NC_134879.1:8417309-8464809 GCF_041734735.1 Babylonia areolata
CCAGCCAGTGAGTGATGGCTACCTACCTGCAGTGCTCCTGAATCACCGCTGTGTGTTTACCTCCACCTTAGCAAAAGGTGCTATTCCTTGGGGGGATTAAGCGAGCAGTCTTGCCTGAAAACGACTCCGTCCCTAAATCCCCCAATTAGCCTTCATCCGTCCATCAGGCGTTCAAACAGCCGTAACAGGCTTTGTTTGGTTCTTCGTGGCGGAGATGGCTGAGCGGAGGGAGGAAAGCCGGCAGTGCAATGACGACGAGTTAATCCCTGGTCCATTCTCACTGGGCCCACCTCTGACACGCCAACCATTTGTCATGTGAACAAACTGCCCAAGCGTGGGATGTTGATGACTCGCCGGCTGTCGTTTCCGCTGTTCGAAGTTGATGGAACTTCCGCACCGCTGAACAGCTTGGGATTAGACTTGATTATCGTCATTATTATCAAGGGCCTACGTAAAAAATATTAAGATATACGCTTTTACATTTACCATTCCATCTTCAAGAAAGAAAGAAAAAGGAATGTGTCAGTTTTGACTGATATATTTGTCACTTTCTGTCTTCCAGACAGCAATATTTCAAAGCTGCAATGCTGGAGGCCCAGCCATGAGCTGTTTGGTTTGTCAGTCCTCCGACACTTCTGGCACACCGTAGATGATTGGAAATGACTGATAACAGTAAATGTCAGTCACGTTCGTCAGTGTTCGGTTTGTGTAATGTACATTGTGCTGGACAGAAAACGTCATTTGTTCAAAAAAGGGTGAAAATGGTGTGTACCTTGTCCTCACGTTTTGAACATACTTGTCAGTGTGCTGAAGTTTGATTTGTTTTGTTTGTGAATTATCATTTTCGTTTTTCAGTTTTATTTTTTGGTGTGTATCATTTTATGTTTTGTCTATTTTTGTTTATATTTCATGCTTGTTTCGTTTGACATCTGGAGCATTCTTGTCCAAATACTGGTCCAAACTGGACTGCGGGTGTGGTCTACGGCTCGGCAAGACCCCCTTATCTAAAGTTACTGGACCCGATTCACCCTCAAGAGCTCCGTCTCTGCTTAGGCATGTCCGCACCACCCCTGTGTACAGTTTGTATGCAGAGGCGGGGAAACCACAACTTTCCAACCACAGACTGAAACTGTCCCTCAGCTATTGTTTGAAACTTCTCTGAACCACTAAAGCCTGCCTACGGCACAGTTTTCAACAACCCTTTCAGTAAGAAATTTGACAACCTGAACTGCATTCCTGCCATGGGACTCTGTGTTCAGCCACACATGGAAAACGCTGAACTGGATAGCGGTGTTACCTCAGACTTTTCAAAGTTCCCTGACAGCTTACCATGGACCTTTAAAACACCTGAGGTCCGATTCCATCTGGCCTCACACCGTAAAGACTCCACCAGTTCGGTGGCCTATAAAACCTACTGTACTCCGCTGACGGTTCCAGGTATAAGGATGGTGTTTCTGCATCTGCGTTCAGTCCTGCCTGTCCTGACCAGCCCTCAACGAAACACATCTGCGTTCAGTCCTGCCTGTCCTGACCAGCCCTCAACGAAACACATCTGCGTTCAGTCCTGCCTGTCCTGACCAGCCCTCAACGAAACACATTCTGTCTGATAGCTCAGTCTAAACAGCGGAACTGACCGCACGGGTTCTGACGCTGAAAATGGTTTTGTAAAAATGGCTATCCTTCCCTCCCTCCCCCCCTCTCTGTCTCTCTCTCTCTGTCTCTCTCTCTCTCTCTCTCTCTCTCTCTCTCTCTCTCTCTCTCTCTCTCTCTCTGTGGCATAATTGCAGAATTATGTCAGAACTCGAACGCCCAGGCAGTACATTTTTTCTTTAGAATTAATGTTTAATAAACTTTTCGATCATGGCATATATCCAGATGATTGGACAGAGTCTGTGATTCAACCAATCTTTAAGAAAGGTGATATCAATTACCCAAACAATTGCAGATGAATTTCTTTGACTGATGCAAGCAGCAAACTATTCGGAATAATCATTCATAATTTTTTTAACAGGTTACAGGAGTATGTGGAAGAAACTGATATCACAGGTGATTGTCAAGTTGGGTTTCAAATGGGATGCTCTACAGTCGACGACATGTTTACCTTGTTAGCCTGAGTACAAAAACAGTTTTCACACAATCGTAAACAATTTGTAGCGTTTATATTATTTGAAAAGGCTTTTGATCCCATAAACATAAATCTCCCTGGCCAGCTCTCTCAAGAAATGGTATTACAGGTAAATTGTACAGATGTGTTAAAGGTATGTATGATGTTGTCAAAGCTAGGGTACGGTGTGGCGCCAGATTGACAGATTATATTTTCATGTACATCTAGAGTCAAACAAGGTGACGCGATAAGCCCAATTATTTTTTCTTTGTTTATAAATGAACGAGCAATAAAAGTAATTAACAATAGTAGGCATGGTGTCATGTTTTCACTTGATGCATTTGAATTGTTTATTCTTTTGTTGGCTGATGATATTTTGACTTCAGAGGCATTTGTAGGTTTACAAACACAATTGAATAATCTGCTGCAGCTACATCTCTGCAGTTAAAATCGAATATGTATAAAAGCAATATTACTGTCTTTTGGAAGGGTGGGTATTTAAGTGTAAGACAACGATGGTTTTATGGTGGTGATGCAATGCCTGTTGTTAATGTCTTTAAGTATTTAGGAATTCTGTTTTCTACCCGTTTGAGTTTTGTTTCTGCATGCAAGGAACTTGCAAGTAAAGCAAAAAATGTTGTCATCCATGTAATGAAAAGTTTAAATACTTTGAATAACAGTTCATTCCACCTTTTCGTCAGGCTGTTTGATTGTCAAATACAGCCAATAGAACAGTATGGATCTGAAATATGTGGACTATATACTGCTGTTTTACATTGTGAATCTGTCCATTTATTGTCTTTGAAGAAATTTTTAGGAGTAGATAAGCGAACACCGAATGACCTGATCTATGGCGAAACAAATCGCTATCCAATATATGTCAATATATGTAAACTGTGTTGTGAACTGTATTTGATAGTGGCTTAAACTGTTGCTAATGGGGGATGATAGAAAACTGTATAAAGCCTATATAATGTTATATGATTTATATAGAAAGGGAAAGAAGAAATGGGTAATGAAGGTTCGCCTTTGTTTGAATACGGATTTGGCTTTGTGTGGGTGGAACAGAGTGTTGGTAGTGTTAATGGCTTCATATCTGTTTTTCGCCAAAGTCTTATTGATTGTAGATGGCAAACATGGTATAGTCACATTTGTACCAGTTATAGATTTGATATGAAAAGAACCATCTGTAATGTACCTGTTTTAAAACCTTAGCTGGATTCAGACAGGCATTTGAAATGTGCAACGACGAGATTTAGATTAGGTATATCAGAATTGACAGTGCATCACTTTAGATACAGTAGTTTTTGTGCAAACGATTAATATTTCAGTATGTCATTTATGTCATGAAGCCCAAGAAAACGAGGTACATTTTGTTCTTTGCTGCCCAGCACTAAAAATATATGTAAAATGTTTATAAAACCTAAGTACTACAAGCATCCCTCTCTGTTCAAGACGAATTTGTTAATGTCGTCAAGCGATATCAGTGACCTACATAATTTTTCGGTGTTCTTATATAAGGCATCAAGAGAAATTGTTACTTCGTATAACGGATATCATGTACTTTTTGTTGTCTACACTTATGCTTATTTGTTTATGTATTTTCATTGAGTTTACGTATGCCCTTTACCTCGGGGCTGTGCCCTGATTGTGAACAAACCATTCCAATTCCAGTTCCAGTTCCAATTTCTGTGCGTGTGTGTGTGTGTGTGTGTGTGTGTGTGTGTGTGTGTGTGTGTGTGTGTGAGTGAGTGTGTGTGTCCCTATGTCTCTGTCTCTCTCCCTCTGTGTGTGTGTGTGTGTGTGTGTGTGTGTGTGTCCCTATGTCTCTGTCTCTCTCCCTCTCTCTCCCCCCCCCCCCTTCTGTCTTTCTTGCGTTATGATTATTAATGAGTATAGTCGTTACTTAAAAAAAACTTAATTAAATGACCGATGTGGTGTGCAGCAAAATTACCTACATAGGATCTTTGGTGACATTCACGAAAGGCGACGATTTAGTTAATGTGGCTATTTTTGGTGAGAGCTGTCGTTGAAAACGATCCACGGAAAGTTTAAGTCCCGTGTTCGGACCGAGACACAAAGGCAGGGCCCAGTCCTCTCCTTCCGTCGTAAAGTCAGGTGGGTACCTGGGTGGCTGGGGGGAAATCGGAGTAATGTCCTTCCGAAGAACACAAGACCATGCTGAAATAGGTCCTCGAACCCTGACAACTGGTGAACACTCAATCAGAAGGGACAAAGTCTAACTGATTGTCACGGCGCCTCCGTGCTGAAGATGATTGGATCCAAACTGCTGACCTCCCTCTACACGGGGGGGAGGGGGGGGGGGCGGATAGAAAAACAGACACATGGACAGACAGACAGAGTCATAGACACATGCAAGAGGTAAATGCTAATGAGGGTGTCAAAAATGCACGTGCAGGGAAAACAATGGTTGTCAATAAGACGCGGGAGGACTCTTTCCTCTTCCCATACCTTCCTGTCAGCAGGTATTCTGACCATGATGGATGTTCCACGTGTCTAACACGCTGGGAAAAATAGCACTTCTGTCACAGCTATTAAAAATGGTTTATTAAGGGGCAGGTTACATTTAAAGAATATATGTCAAGTACTGCCATCTGAATTAAAGTGTCAGGATATTATTCCATGAAAGGTGACCATTCTTCGCTGAGCACGGTGGGCTGTCGGGGACTCATCCTAATGGATCTGCAGTCAACGATAGCCTCTTGTAGACCACCGTGCACGTGTCAGCAGTCTATTGTTGGCCTCGACCACCCGTTTGCCCACCCTCGATGGGGGAAATAACGTCCAAACGATTATGCGACGAGTGTTTCCAAAATGCATCTACTGCACTTTTTAAAGAGCATTGGGGAGGGCTTTCTTTCCATGGCCCTTTACGAGGCTTTAACAAGGGCGACCTCAAAGGAGGCAGAGCTCGACAGACACGCTCTGAAAGGCTGGCAGAGTGAAGTCCTGCCCAGCGCTTTCACCACTGGCAGCGCCTCTAACAAAGGTCGATAGAAACCCGTTTTCACGGGTAATTGATCGCTTGCCTATGGCCTATGAGACGATATGGCTCAGAGGAGTGGGTGGTGGGTGGTATTGGTGGTTGGGCGTTGGGCGGTAGGCGCTAGCGGAGAAGATCATTCATTGTACAGGAACGAAGTTGTGTGCAGACCATCCAATCACGAGCTGCGAAGTAAAGCCACTCAACAGCTGACTGGCTTCACGCACAGCTGAGTAACATAGTGTATCCATTGGAGCCCAGGTCCTTGGCCTTCCTGTTCTGGAGGGGGAGGGGACTGCGGGATGGGGGTGTGGACTCCTGTCACCGGTTGGAACCAGTCTCGGGTCGCCAATGACACCCAGAACAAAAGTGCATATCATTACAGTTCTAGACTAAGGTCAGAAAGCCAGGGGCACGCGATTTGTTCTCTCGCTTAGGGCTGATCGAGTTTCTGGACGATACGCCCCCCTCCCCCTGCACCCATCCCATCCACACACACCCAAAGAAAAAGACAAAACGCCCATTAACCTTCCAACTGACGTTTGGCGCGGGGCCTGGAGTGACACGGTATCGTGTCGGGAGAGCTCACACACCTACCCATCCTGAGATATGAAACTGAGAGCTGAACAAGTGCCAGATGCCGTGATTGATTGCCAGCAATTTAAAAGCTCGTAAATCTGGCCTGGGTATCTTCTCTCTCCTTCCCTCCCTCCCCCCCCCCCTCCCACACCCTCCTCTCTCTCTCTCTAAAAATATGTATCCGTACGCATCCGGGTTCCTTCAGCGCTTTCCTTCGTTTTTATCAAGCCAGCAGAAAAAATAAATAAATAAACAGAAGAATATTCGGCAGGGAAGGTGAAGGTTCCGACTTTTCAGTCAACCATACTGACGTCCTTTTCTTTAGAGCAGCTACAACCAAAGTGAAATATGTATATGATTTCTTCTTCTTTCCCGAGGTCTCAGACCATGGTGGAACCACTGATGACCTGGCAGCCACTTCTCTCCCTTTCTCCTTCTTCCTAGTCTGTCTGTCTCAGGTCTGTCCGTCCTGGGATATCATCCTCCCAAAATGTATGATAATTATATCTGTATTTCTATATTTCCTCAGCACCCAAGTCTCCCAATAGTATCCCCACCTTCTGGTAATTCTGTGCCAGGAATTTCCTCTTTTCTGTCGCTCTCTTTGTTCCTGGCCTTTTCCTTCTCTTTCTGTCGTCTCTCTCACTCCGATTTCCTGCCTCGCTGGTCCACTCACTTGTGTGGTTTTTTCTAGAAAGTCTTGACTATCATTTTGCCTTTTTTCTGGGCTTGATAACTGGGCTTTTACACCGTGCTGTATTCCTTTTGTGTGCTTAAAACGTGCCATGTGCTCGTTCACAATTTTTAGTTTTGGATGGATGCCTGTTATGTACAATTTTATCTAATATATACGTAGTTGTTGTGTTTCAATTAATCATCTGACAAAATCTGACGGACTGGTCCAGGTCAGAAGCATGTCCTATGTTTATGTGTATGAATGTGACTGTTCTTGTGCCTAATTTTCTGTATGAAGTATTTAGTTTTGTTGTGTTTGTTGTTTTACATGTCCAACGGGGTCATCATGTTCACTGTTCAGCCCTGGTGCCCATGTGTGGTCGGTGTTTGTTGTTTTACATGTCCAACGGGGTCATCATGTTCACTGTTCAGCCCTGGTGCCCATGTGTGGTCGGTGTTTGTTGTTTTACATGTCCAACGGGGTCATCATGTTCACTGTTCAGCCCTGGTCGCCATGTGTGGTCGGTGTTTGTTGTTTTACATGTCCAACGGGGTCATCATGTTCGCTGTTCAGCCTGGTGCCCATGTGTGGTCGGTTTGGCTGCAAGCAACAAAGGTAACCCAGTGAAAGAGGGGAGAGTGGGGGGATAGATTGTTGTTAATGTGTGTGTGTGTGTGTGTGTGTGTGTGTGTGTCCTTTTTCCCCTCATTGCTGACGCTATGATGTCAATCAGTTCATGATTTTGAAATCCCTACACCCTTACCCACCCACCTCCACCCCATAAAAAAGAACTGTCCCTGCGTAGTCTGCGTTGTGAGTGGCTGTTGTGTCCTATGAAAGTCAGTGTGAGTCACAATACCTGATGTTTTGATGTTTGGATTTAATCTGCTCTCTCTCTCTCTCTCTCTCTCTCTCTCTCTCTCTCTTTTTTTTTTTTTTTTTTTTTTTTTTTTTCCCTGCAAGGATATCGGTGTCTGATGGCCTTCTGCTTGTTCTTTGAAGTAAAGTTTCAAGTTCCGAAAGTCTCCAGATTTGAAATGTCGCAAGCTGCCATTTATACGGTTTCGTTCAGTCCCTGTCCGCGATGGCTGGATTAACCCTTTGACTGCTGCTGACGAGTATGCCCGTCAGTGAGGACTATTACCTCTGTGAAACGTGGTCAGGGTTTCAGCTACTGTTCTTTATCTGGACGTCTTCCTGATAGGGCTGCACAACTTTTCATCGCTAAGGAGTCAACAAAATGTAGTAATCGTACTTTAAATCCATTCCACGCTGATCTCATTTTACTAAGGTTTAGCAGTCAAGGGGTTAAAAGAACATCAACGGATTAATCAGATAATAACGTCATTCTTATCGTTTCTTATCCTGCCTTATGTTATCTTTTGTTGTTGTTTTCTGACCGACAAGTTTGTGTTTTAAGGATTTTCCATTGCGCTGTGGAAGAGTTTTCTTTCTGCCATTGGTGAAAGAAGGTTGCTTACTTTCCGCTTCATTTCAAGCGGTCCTCTTGGAACAGATTGCCACGCCTTCATTTTGTATCCTATCTGACATCTGGAGGCTGTGTCTTGATAAAGATTTGAACCCAGCCCCCAGTCTGCCACGCTGCGCACTTTGGCAGTTGAAGCTGAATTGAAGTCCCAAGTTTTCTGAATGCCCTTGACAGGCACATGTTTCGTTCGAGGAGCACGGGTCATAACGAACCTTTCCCAGTGAGGGGTGTTCACAAAGGATCAAAGCTGACTCCTGAAAAAGCGCAAGTTTTTGTTGGTTCCGTTTTGTTTCGGTTGTGTGCTGCTTGGGGGGAGGGTGGGGGGGGGATCCAGGTGAATGTGATTTGGGGAACTGGTCTCCCCGCCATGTCATTGTTCGGTGGCAGGCGCTTTTGTTTGACTGGTTTGTTGAAGACCCAGTCTTGCGGCACTATTGGAGCTGTGCTCAATCCCCACACTGCAGTCACCCCGGCACTTCTAAAGACGTTTCGGAGTGCCAGTCAAGGAAACGGACGGACCTGAAGAGGCTGCCCACTGTTTTTGTGTTGGTGGTTTGGCGGGCTGGTGGATGTCTTTTTTCTTCTTCTTTTTTCTTTTTTTCGGTGAGTGGGGAGTGGTGGGTGAGGGGGTTGTTAGGCGTTCGACTCCGTTCTGTGCTGGGTGAAATTGTTCTTTCTGACTTCTTCTTCTTCTTCTTCTGCGTTCGTGGGCTGCAACTCCCACGTTCACTCGTATGCACACGAGTGGGCTTTTACGTGTATGACCGTTTTTACCCCGCCATGTAGGCAGCCATACTCCGTTTTCGGGGGTGTTCTTCCTGACGGTTCACAGCCTGATAGTTTTATGTTGATTGCATTCATTTCTTCAGCAATGGCCATCTGCACGTTTCAGAGTTTTTGACGTTACATTTGTTATTTTTAATTATTTTGCGGGGGGTCAGGGGGGCGGAGGGTGGGGGTGGAGGGGTTCGGGGCGGAATTAATATGCGTTATATTTCTAAAGAGCAGTGAAATACAAGCAATCGTTTATTTTCGGTCGTGTGTGTGTGAGAATGACAGGGGTGTGTGTGTGTGTGTGTGTGTGTGTGTGTGTGTGTGTGTGTTAGAGATGTATATGTGAGAGGAGAAAAGAGATACACGGCAGCAACAAGATCAAGTCACAGCTACCCGCCAAACCCACTGTGTGCCAAAAGAGCTGTCTGCTGTTTCATTTCTCTGTCAATGTCCATAATCATGTTGTTACTGGGGGAGGGGAGGGGGGTGCTGTTCTGTTGGGGAATGGGCGAATCGGAAGGAAACCAGGGAGGTGAATATCGAAAGCTTCCTAAAGGAAACCTCCACCTCCACCATCACTACCACCACTTTGACGTCACAACTACCACCACCACCATCACTACCATCACTTCCACCATTACTACCATCACTTTGACGTCACAACCACCACCATCACTATCAGCACATTCACGTCACCACCATCGCCACCGCCACCACCACCTCCACCATCACTACCATCACTTTGACGTCACACCCACCACCACCACCACCATCACTACTACCACCTCCACCATCACCACCATCACTTTGACGTCACAACCACCACCATCACCACCGTCACCACCACCACCACCACCACCACCATCAACACCACCACAACCACCGCCATCACTACCACCATCACCACCAGCACTTTCACGTTACCACCATTACCACCACCACCACCACTACCAGCACTTTCACGTCACCACCACCACCATCACCACCCCCACCTGCACCATCACTACCACACTTTGACGTCACAACCACCACCACCATCACCATCACTACCAGCACATTCACGTCACCACCATCACCACCACCACCACCACCACCACATTCATGTCACAACCACCACCACCATCACCATCACTACCAGCACATTCACGTCACCACCATCACCACCATCACCATCACTACCAGCACATTCACGTCACCACCACCACCACCATCACCATCACTACCAGCACATTCACGTCACCACCACCACCACCACCACATTCACGTCACCACCACCACCACCGGCTGTGAAATGGAGAAGGGCTCTAAATAAAAGTGTGTTGTTGTTTGTTTATCTCCTGTTGTTTCTTGTTTTGTTCAAGGAAGGTAAGTGCAAATGGAAGAAATCTGAATCATTGTATCCGGTAATTTCTGTCATCCCGCTACTCTGTGTGTGTGTGGTGTGGTGTGGTGTGGTGTGTGTGCGTGTGTGTTGCAGTTAGGCTTTCGTTGCGAAATAGAAATCATCAAAAATTAAGACGAAGAAAGGCGAATTCGTAACTAATGCAACTGTAACTCATATAGAACGTTTTGTGGCTGTTCGTTGTGAATTTTAAGCGATTATCTTAAGAACAGAATTTTCCAAAATTTTCAAAGCTATTCATCATTTTCATGTTTCTTATATTTAAAGAAAAAAATCGAAATTTATATCTCTCCGTGTCGGTACTCCAGCCAGTGTGAATGATCACACAAAAAGGGAGACCAGCAGATCATTATTTTGACAGGAAATGGACTTTTGTTTCCTTATTTTCCTAGTTCCTGATTTAAAAAAAAATGTCAGTAACATCCGCTACTTGGTAGAAAAGTTAAGTTTTCTTCATGGAGGCATAGTGAAATGATGTTGAATTTAACAGTTTGTTATGCAGCCTGTGTAATGAACACCACTCATAACCAGATATGCCTGCTTGCACGGCGCTTCCATTCTTTACAAAGAAAAAACGCAGCTGTACTTTATAAACTACTGAATAACTGTGAATGAAATATTTATTTTCAAAAGCATTTTGAAGCTGATGATGGTGCACGTGTGCCTGAAACAACCACCGGTGGTCTCAGTGACAGGACAGTGCTGGACCTGATGCACCTTGCAGCATTCCGGTCATCTCTCCATTTGTCAACATCTGAAAAATGTTTGCCAGAATGAAGTCTGTATTTCAGAAGACTGTTTTCTCTGGTGTCAGTTTCATGTTCAGCGTAATCACCGATTAAAACTGCGTTCTGTTGGCAACATGACGATAACGGCAGAGCCGTAAAATCACAGAATGTGGGATTTACGAGTCAGAAACAAAGCTGTTCTTTGTCTTAAACTGTTTTATTAAAGTTTTTAGGCTGAAAAGGATGTTTACACAGTTCTTTTATTTGGGTTTATATGAATTGATTTGGCTTCCACGAACCATGCTTTTTTATTTTAATTTGGATATTATGAAGCTTCGCCGATATATGTATATACTTCTTTCCATTCTTTATGGATCTCACGTTGTTGTGGACCTATTGTTTATTCTTAACACCCAACACCCCAACACACATTTTACACGACTTTCCAAAACTTTTTTTTTCTACTTACACTGTTGAAAATAAAGTGAATCGCTTTTTGATTGTACTTGTTGTGGCATTGTGTTCAGCTGGTTGGTTGTTGGTAATGAGAACTGGTTTCCTAAAAACTGAACAGTTGATGAGTATTTCAGATAAGACGTTAACCGAGGTCCTGTGTGTAGCATGCACTCAGCGCACAGAAAAAGAACCCACAGCGACCAATGGAGAAAAAATCCACTCTGACAGTACAGTAAAACAAACACGCTTGCAGACAGAAAAAAAGGAAAAAAATAAGGGTGGCGCTACACTGTGGACACTACACTACACTACACTACACTACACTACACTACTAAGAACAAACCTTACACTTAGCATTCTAACACACACATTGTAATTATTCTTTCAAACAGTTGTCTTCTTTTTTTTCTTCTTTTGTTCTTTTCTTTTTTCTTCGTTTCTGGTGAAAGGTCTTTTACCTATTTCTTTGCTCCCTCTCTGTCCCTGGCCAACATAGACAGGGGGTGTTAACTGGCTGACAGACACCGCCAAGCCCTGAACTTTATGGCCGTTGAATTCTGTACAGACCAGACTTGGCGAGAGAGAGAGAGAGAGAAGAATTTTAATGTAAGGTTACCGACCTGAATACATTTGGGGTGCGCGTGTTTCACACACATCTTACTTTTTGTTTTAATCTGAAGGAACAAAACAATCAGGGATTATACAACAATGAGCTCTCTGTGAACAAGTAAAGTGAAAGCCCCAGTCTGATGCTTTTTCTTGGGGGCTGGCAATGGCGCTTACTTTGTCACTGTGGCAACGTCCCTGGTCACACTGCAGTTCATGATGGAGAATATGGCGGGAATAATTAACAAGAATAATGATGGTGTTCCATCGCGGGAATAATAAATGATTTACAATTGACCGAGCAAAAAATCCCAAACAATATCTCCTGTCGGGATAATTAACAATTTATTTCGCGAAAACAATTGATAATACACTTTTTTACTCTGGCTGGAATAATGAACATTTTTATCTAGATGGAATAATGAACATTTTCTATAGCAAGAATGATGACCTGTTTATATAGCTGGATAAATGAACATTTTCTTCTAGTTGGAATAATGACAGTGTTCTTCTAACTGGTGTAAAGAACATTTTTATGGCAGGAGTAATGAACAAAGTATGTAGGGGGAATGATGAATATTTTCTCTTGCTGGAATCATGAACAGTTTCTCTATGTGGAATAATGAACATTTTTTCGTGGTAATAATCAACTTTTTTCGCGGTAACAATGAGCAATTCTTGTGACGGTAATAATGAAAATTTGTGTTGCGGTAATAATTCTGTCGCGGGAACAATGAACAGTTTGTTCTGAGGGGAAAATGAACGAATTTCTCAAGCAATAATGATAAACAATTTCTTCGGTGAATATTGTAAAACATTCTTTTAACATTTTGGAAAGACAGTATACTTCGTTTTGATTCAATTTCATCGAATTTATTTTTGTCTGTAGGCGACTGATCATGCAAGGGATTGTCTGATACCAGTCGTCCCAGTGGCAGTTGAATCCCAAAGTGTTTTCAGCATGAACTGGCCCATTGCTGTCGGCTGCGTTATAAGCTACATGATTTTGTTTGTGTCCTGGTCAGTGTATTTTCAGTATATAACGGGAAGATCTAAACGAAACGATTTCACACACGCCTGACAAAACAGCACATACCATGCATGACGGTTTGTCAATGTCTGAATTGAAGGCTCCAGAATTTGGGACCCTTTGTTTTCTATATTGTTGAATGATGATGGGGTGGTGCTGCTATGGGGTCCGTTCAGGTTGGGGACTACTCGACAAGGCTGTGCTGATAACTGTCCTGGTATGGCCCAGGCTGAGAGATACAGACACCTGCAGTGTCGGTCAGGAAATCTGAGCAACACTCCCAAAGACGTATCCGTGAAGTGGCTGGCTCTCAATTGTGTGGTCCCAGTCTTCCCGAAGCACACTCAGGTCTGTGAAGAGCCGGCTACGGGCCGCAATAAAAAAAAAAGTTTTTAAAAGTAAAAATAACACTTCTGCAGGGCTGGAACCTGTGTCCCCCAAGTCATCAGTCCGCGACGCTAACCACTTGGTTTGAATTCAGTGTATGTGTGTCGTATTTTGAAACGCAAATGTTTGTTGGCCACGTCACCAGTCTTGAGAACTATTCAAACAATTGGAACAGCAGCACTTGATATCTGACGTTGCTCTTTATGGCCCAGCACACCCCGCAGGGCCAGTATCAGGACTGCCCAACTTGATAACAAACAAACTAAAAAATAAGTGTTAAATCGCAAAACTTTCACATCTGGAAAAATAACATCAGAACATCACACTTCATAAGATTTCGTCATCAACCTCCTTTAGGGAAATAAAATCAAGCTGTGTAAGGACGCAGCCCTTCCGTTTAATCTATACCCCGATGACAAAACAAATCGTAGAAAAGAAAAAAAAAGTTTAATTTTCAAAATTACACAAAAATGCAGATTGTAGGTAAATGTCACTGCAGAATGGACAGCTTGCACCCCTCCCAGTACCAACATCACTCCTCAATCACCAGAGCAGAACAGCACAAACAGCACGTCACAAACTGCGGAAATGAGAACGATAGAAAAGTGTCGAGGCTTGCTGGAAAAAAAAGAAAGGAGAATAGACTGGAAAGGCAGAAAAAGCATACAGTAATGAAGGAAGGAAAAAACACATGAACAAAGAGAGCAGTAGAAGAGAGGACATTCTGTCACATTGTTTTCAGACCAGAATTAGAACAACAGCAACGAAAAGTTCTGTGTGTGCAGGAAAAGCAGTGACAGTTTTCAGATTTTCCGAAACAATGGCTTTGGGATTCCATCATTTATTTTGTTTTTCTTGAGCTGATTTAAAACATTCATTAAAATAAGAGATACCGAGGCACTGAAAAACATTTGTAAGATCTATTTTTTTCATATTTGTACAAAATTACAGGCAGATTAGTACTTTACCTCTTGGTAGTATTATTACTTTTTAACGTTGAAACATTACAGTTCCATTTTAACAGTATTCAGATATTGCATCAGTTCCTTACTGTAACGTTTTGGGTGATTCGGCAAAGAAAGAAAAAAAGTATCGTCCAATTGTTGTCTTCTCACCTTCGTCCTTCATCTTTTCCTCCTCTTCCTCCTTCTCCTCCTATTTCTCTTTTCCCCCTCCTACCTCCTCCATTTTATCCCATTCCTCAGTCTCCACCTCCTCCCTCTCTTTGGCAGGAACAAGATATGTATAATGCCCGTGTGCATGAGTTTTGAGGGGAAAGGAAAGAAGACAGTGGTCATGGCCTTACCATGTTCCATCCCGAGGTCAGCGCTCTACCTCCTGTCATGGCCCTGTACTGTGGACAGCACCGCCCTGTCGCTCCGTCACGTGATTCCCCCAGTGCACAGTGAAACGTCTCTCAAAACACACCTCTCCCGGCCTGTCTTCCCCCTTACGGACTGCTGTGCTTCTTCAACTTATGCAGGCTGTTTGTGTGTGCATGTGTGTTTGTTTGTTTGCGCGTGTGTGTATGTGTGTACGTGCGTGTGTGTGCGGGTGTGTGTGTGTTATTTTCAGTTTAACGTCTATTCACTATAAGTGTTATTAGACGGAAAGGAAAAAAGTAGTGGATAAAGGAAAGGGAATGCGTGTGAATATGCGTGTGTAAGAAAGTGTTCATGTTTTGTATTGGAGGAAAAGTACATTATAAGAAATTAAAGTTTAAAGAGATTGTGATGTGTAATGAATGAGGTGTCATAGGAGGGAGAATATGTGTATGCATATCAACAAGTGTGTGTGTGTGTGTGTGTGTGTGTGTGTGTGTGTGTGTGTGTGTGTGTGTGCGTGCATGTGTGTGTGTGTGTGTGCGTGCGTGTGTGTGTGTGTATGTGTGTACTTCTGTGTATGGTGGGTCGTACTCGAATTAAAATATATTCTTAAATGTACAACTTATGTTGTAAACGCTGCGAGCGAGCGTGCGCACGACGAATACACCCCCCCCCCCCCTCACCCCCACACACCCCCAACCCCCCGCATCCCCCACACCTCCACCCCGAGCCCCCACCCCCACCCTTACCCTCCCTACTCCTGGCCTGATTTCAATCTAAATTCGAGCATTCAGCTTGCTGTGTGATACAATGAAAATAAAACAGCGAGACTGCTGGCAACCTTTAACCCCTTGTCTGATAAGCTTTGGTGAAAAGAGATCCGCTTGGCATGAATTGTAAGCGCAACTACTGCTTCAGTGTGTTCTTCGGTGTTGATTTTGCTGAACAAAGTAACACAGTTCCCAAGAGAAGAAGAAGTCCCAGTGAATTATGCTGACCCCCTGACCTGTCAGCTCAGTCTGTCTGAGGTGTTCACCCTTCACTGTGGAGCTGATCGGTCAGTAGTGGTCAGTAGTGGTCAGGGTGTTGTCCGGGTTTTCAGTTGGAAGAGGGACTTCTAACGGGGCTACGTCACTGTATAGGGCACTGCTTTGAAGCAGGTGAATCTTTTAAATTTGAAGTTGGTTGTTTGGACCAGAGAAAAACTGTTGTATAAACAGGCTGTGGGCAGGGATGGAGACAGTCAATTATATTCAGATTATAACATTTATTTGATCCATCTATCTATCTACCTGTCTATCTACCTGTTTATCCATCTATCTTTGTGTGTATATATATATATATATATATATATATATATATATATATGTGTGTGTGTGTGTGTGTGTGTGTGTGTGTAGCCGTGTAGCCGAGTGGTATATGAAGGGGATGGTACAAAAGAAGTAATAATGATTTACTGTATTAAAGGATAGACAAGAATCCCCGTGCAGGCCAGGGACAATTAGAGGCCAGTCACTAAAGGGTTTTTCTGTTGTTGTTTTTTTTTGGTTGTTTTTTTGTTTTTTTACAATAGTTATGAGAAAATAAGAATAAATGAAGAGAAGAAGAGGAAAACAGAGCACTGATCAGACACAAGTAACCAAATGTCATTAAGAGTCGTGGCGAAGTGGTTAGCGTCGCGGACTGACGGCTGGAAGGACGCGGGTTCGAATCCCAGCGGAGGTGGGTTTTTCGGCCCGTGGCCGGCTCCTACCCAGAGTTGAGTGTGCTGTGGGCTTAAATGGGGAGACTGGGACCACACAGTTGAGTGTCATCCACTTCAAGGATGCGTTTTTGGGTATGTTGCTCTAATCACCTGACCAACACTGCAAGTGTCTGTATCTCTCGGGCCTGGTTAACGCCGGGATATCATTATGACAGGAAGCATAGAGTACAGCCTTGTCACGCAGTCTCAAACCAAAATGGACCTCCATAGCAACATCGTCATCGTCATCGTCATCCTCCTCCTCCTTCATCATCATCAATATAAACAAAACAGTCTCAGAGTCTGTGGCCTTTCATGCCCTGCTCTCATGGTGACCTCAGTTTCGATACCCCTCCACTTCTGTGCTTGGGGGGAGTCCTGTCAATGTCTTCAGTGCCGGCAGATTCATGGGGGGCTGTTGTTTGAGGGACGTGGTGGCGGTCACCACTCTGGGGGGAACGCTCACTCAGTCTGGCTCCATGACTAAGCCATTATTGTCGTTCGTAGGGGGCTTAGTAGGTGGTGTCCTAAGTACGTTGAATCAGAACAGGCACCACTGAACACCACCGAAGTGACTAAAGCAGCAGTGCAGGGTCTCCGTTGATGTGTGGCCTCCTGGCGACCTAACATCGATGGTTCCCTGCGGACTGCCGACGCTGGAACTGTGACGGACGATCCCGGGTGTGGCCGTGTATGGGGGAATCTAAATGAGCGGCGTGGGAGTAATGCCACTGAAATGGTGCAGATGATGGGGCAGCAAACAAAAAACAAAAAAAAATGTCATCAAAGCACAACATGTCAGCACAAGTGAATAGTAAAGCACATGTATACATATTACAGAGAAAGATGACCACTTGGTTTGGGATAAGCAAGAACAGAAGATAAGATAATGCATATGTGTGAAGACCAAACACTGACATCAAATGCATTTCTAATACATTTAAATAGTGCAGTTACAGTGATTGAAGCTACGCTGATTTAGTGAAAGTACACTGACAGTATAGATTAGGTAAAGCATATACTGTGTCAAAGTGACTCAAATGAATCAGTTTATCATGAAGCACTACACTGGAGTAAGCCGTATAGGAGAGAGCATGATAACTAAATTACAATTAACAGACTGTGATACATACCAGTTGGTTTTTAAAAAATAACCAATAGCTGATATCACTACAACACTATCTTGTAATCAACACAACAGAATACTATACACATCTTAGAGTACTGAGAATCAGTGAAACACTGTTGCAGCATAACTGATATCAGCATGTAAAACAATGCATGAATCATAAACAAGATAATAGAGTCAGTGGCTTTCACATGATACTGGCAAACTGAGTGACCAGATAGCAAGTCAGTGCACAACACAGAGATTGGAAGAACTGTCATGGCTTAACCATTAAGTTCGTGAATGAACTTCACAAGTAATCCGTTGTACCAAAGCCAACTATCAACATAACTAAGCTTGTGCTCAACATTTAATCTCCTCCGCTGAAGCAGGACAAGTAACCTAACCTTCATCAGTGACAGCAAATGAGAAGGGATGCCTCATTCACTAGAACATTCTGGAACAAACTATCCCAGTCCAGAGACGTCGTTGACTGTGACGTTAAAAAGAATTAAATGGAATACTGCTACAGCACATGATGACATGGCGATTCTCTGGATCAATCATAGTCGAACTGTGACTACATGTCAAAGCAATAACTGAACAAAGCAATATCAACATACTCATATGAACACAAGTACTGTGTCAAAGAATACAGTTTACAGATCATCAGCACATTTTACACACCGTACTTACAGAGATATGGCGATGACACCAACCTTTGTGGGAACACACACACAACACACACTGCTTGCAAAACAGCAAGAGAGAAAGATAGCAGGCTCTGGCTGTAAGCAGGCTCAGCCAGGTGGAAAATGACTGGTGATAACCCACTCCATCAATTTATGCAAATTAAGTGAACTGCACTGACGCTAGCATTGTCCGTGAAGCAAATTGTTCCCAGTCAGACTAAATCTGATCAGAATTGTGTTTGTTTCAAGGTGTTCAGTGATAGATTTCTAAATGATTCCTGAACAGATCTACTTCGGATAGGTCGTAAAAGAAACAGCCCAACACATACTTTCTAATGAGTATAAAATGAAGTGTTGATTAATTAAGATGAATTTATAATCTTAATTTAAGTCACCTGAAAAGGGTCAGTTTTAGTGAGCTCATCGCGGAAAATTACAAACTGTTAAATCAATTTAACATAGGTAAACATAAATGGAATAGATTTAAAGATGGAATTCCGAAGATTCTGCCAGTATATAATACTTGCAGTTTACTGATCTGATAAAAGAGATATTAATTAAATACGCTGCATCAGGAACACAGATTCCAGTTCACCCAATGGCTTACCGTGACACTTAGTTGTGGAGTGGTTGTGTGGCAAGGAGGACAAAATGACGTAAGCTTAGCATCAGTTGAAATCTTTACACTGACAAATGATTAAGCTGAAATCAAGTACGGTAATAACTGATTTAAGTGTGTGTGTAAGCACAACAAATATAATATTACAGTGAACGATACAGAGACTTGATTTTATGAATGTTTAGAGAATAGGTATAGAATGGGCTTTGCATTCAAACCGGGAATGGCGTCACACATTCTGCACGAGCTGTTGGAGACTGGCAGCTAGATGTGAAAAAGACGTCTGATATACAGCTCGTGCGTGAAGCAGTATTTTGAAGCCTGAGCTGAGTGCTCGGCTACAGATATATATATATATATATATATTTATTTATTTATTTATTTATACGGGAGGTGGGGTGGGGGCAGGTGTGGGGGTGTCTATCCATCTGTCTGTCTATCTACCTATCTGTTATGTATATATAATCTATCCATTTATCTGTCTGTGTGTTTGTGCAATTCTATACAATATATTATGGTGCAGTACAATTCAAACACACGAATGAGAAATCACTGCCCCGATGGCCCTGACAGGCAGTGGGACGCTGTAAGGTTTAAGCTGTTAAAGAAGACATCGTGTTTGCCGTGGAAGAGGCAGGTGGAGAATATAGTGTCCTGGTCAAGGAATGCTATGTAGTATAAAGGGTTGATTAATGAGTCGTATGTTTACACATATGGAAACAACGTCAGCACTGTACTTGCAATGAAAGCCTACATGCTCAACGATGTCAAAGGCAAAAATTCTATGACGATGACAAACGTTTTACTGTGGGTCAAATTGATAAGCTGAAAGTGTCTTTACATCATGCCCTCACAAAATATGAATATAGAAAATAAACAAGTAGATACGTCAAAATATACGAGTCAAAATATACATACATGCATACATACATACAAACATTTGAAAACTAAACCTTCCTGAAATTTCAACGCAAAACATCAGACATAAAAGGAAAACACACACGCGCGCGCGCACACACACTCATTGGAAAGCAAACAGACAAGGAATTAAAAACTCATTCGTATATGAAAGAACGAACTTTTTTTTTTTTACATGGCACGCATTTTGAATGATACTCGGTATATTTATTCATAAGATAGTTGGGGATTCCATTTCATAGTTTAACTAATACTTTTCTATTAGATATTTTGGTGCGCCTCTTCGAGAATGATACTGGGGTACTTTTTTGGGGGGTGGGTGGGGGTGGGGGGCTGGGGGGTTGTTTGTTTTGAGAAAGTCGCGGATTACATTCCATAGCTTACCAACAGAATACGTGAGAGATGACGTGGCGAGGTGAGGTCCAGGACACACAGTGTCCCCCAAACCTGGCGCTTCCTCATTTGTAGCAGCTGTTGAGTGGACGGTAAGGGAGGGAGGTGTGGGGGGCCTCTTGTGTTATTCTTTTATGTGATTGATTGATTGGGGCCGCTTGTTGTTGGCATAGTTTGCATGACATTCCTCCGTTTGGCCGCCAGCTGGCGCTGACAGTGCCTCCACCAATCAACACTGATTCCACTTTGTGTGCTTTTGTTTTCAGAATGATGATGATGATGATAAAAATGTGCATTTATATAGCGTTTACCGAACGGCTCTAGGCGCATTGAATAAGATTATGAATAAGACATAGGAATATGATTTTAAAACAAAAATTAAGATACACACAAACTCGCTAGAAAATTATCGTTAAGTAAACAATGTAAGATCACTCACAGCTCAGCTGTCCCATTTCACCCCTCTCCACACACACACACACACACACACACACACACACACACACACACACACACACACACACACACACACACACACACACACACACACACACACACACACACACACACACACACACACACACACACACACACATCGACTCACAGACATGCACAAAGACGGTCTTAGGAAGGTGGCGAGCATATAGAAATAGAAATATAAGAATACCTTTTAACAGATAATTTACGATTTAAGTTTATATTTGAAAGATGTAATAGTGGTGTCTAATATTTTCTGGTAGAGATCTCCAAAGCCCAATTCTTTAGTGTGCAAATGTTCGGAACCCATGGGACAACTCCATATATTGGGTGTAAGCATAACTGAATGCGCTGAAATCAATTACAAACACAAATATACTCAAGTAGGGTATACTTGTAACATAAAATGATACAACACAAGACAACACCAAGACAATGCACAGTAACAGAGCACAAGTACCCTATTGGATGCTCTTGTAGTAATGAATTCCGAACACAATGACACACACAATCCAGCCACAAACAAGAGACACAACCTTTATGGCCCCCACCTGATTCCTGCAGCTCCACAACAAAACGCCAGGGCTGAATGGGGTTAGGAGTTACCAGCACACACATAACCATCCAAATTTTATTTTTGCTCACAAGTAGAAACGAGTGTTTGTACAACTGGAAGTACAAACCACATCAGTCAGCACTGTATTGTTTTGCAATCAATATACAGATCTACTAAACTTTGAAACTTTCCCTGAATTCAACACGACTTCTGGGCTTCGGTAAGTGGTAATATATATATATAATAGTCATATAACAATTATAGCCAAACCCATTTTCGGGTGTAATATACGCGATGATCACATCAGACAAGTCCAGTTCTTTCAGAACAATTATGATTCCAGATCCACATTGCAGGTGTCTGTATGTCTGTCTGATTGCTAATCGCGTTGGTTTACGCTGCAGATGTAGTGTAGCGTAAATGGGTTTGTCCGAACGCACTGACGCGTCCTCTAGAAAATGAACTGAACTGACTGGTTAACGCCGGGATATATCGTGAGAGTAAAGCTTTGTCACGTTGTCCCAATCCTTAATCCCAGTGCAACATCTTCATTCCCCCATCATCATACATCATCAGCGATATATGGAAAACAATGTGTCCTGAATTCCGGGGCACCAAAGACACCACACAAAAAGTGGGATCGATACGAAGCATCAGTCTATTTTCAAAGGACATGATTTTTCGGATGACTTGTTGCAGGGCTGTACAACCTTCACGTCACAGACACTGGAACCAACTCTGTGTCCTTGGCATGGGATGACTACAAACCACCCAACTATTACTTTGAGTACGTGCTGCTCTTCCGCAAGGGTTCCTTCTCTGATGACACGGATTCCTGGACACTTTGGGATGTAAGTATATGTTCGTAATTTCCCATATCAGCATATTTCATTATAGAAGCTATTTAAATGGCGTTTTTCGTGCATAGCTGATGCAATATTACCATTAGTAGATGTAACCCATGTTCAGTGTTCCACTCGGTTTGAGGATGATTGTACTTAATTCTGATACGGATTCAGTCGTTCGTTACACTAATGTGTAACCATCTTGTCAGGTCCCAAACATTGTCTGCAGTTTCAGTTTGTGCCAAACAGAGGGTCGCTTTCTCTGTTCTTTGCCCCACAAACCATGCAAAGGTAAACAGAAAACAAGGCGGCTTGAGTCGAAAAACACCGGTTCTTGTTTCATGATACGGGTCATTTCGCGTCGTTTTAAAGCCTCTTGATCGGAATGGTTTACACGCTAACGTCATTTCTCAATTTCCTGCATTGTAAACGCACGAAACGTTTCGTTTAAATGGGTCCAGAATTCAGGATACTGAAATAGAAAATTACCGATTGTGTTGAAAATTCTGAAGAAACTGGAAATGAGTATCATTCTCTTTTGGGTTTAGTTAAGTGTATTATGTTGAAAGTGTAACCCAGAAGAACTGGGAGATGAGTATCGATCTCATTTGGGTTTTATCAAGTATATTTTGTAAAATGTAATGTTCTCATTTGGCGAATACCGAAGTGAATATCTGAATGTTTTTTGTTTGTTTGTTTTTTTCGCAAACGTCTAAATGTTCTGAAAATTCCATCCATTGTTTATTATACAAAAATTTTAGTTGCAAACCTTGTCTCACAAAAATCGATAACTTTCCTCAGAATGATTATGAAATCTTTTTATTGTGATTTCTGGTAGGAGAATGATTATGAAATCTATTTATTGTGATTTCTGGTAGGAGAATGGTTATGAAATCTTTTTATTGTGATTTCTGGTAGGAGAATGATTATGAAATCTATTTACTGTGATTTCTGGTAGGAGAATGATTATGAAATCTATTTACTGTGATTTCTGGTAGGAGAATGATTATGAAATCTATTTACTGTGATTTCTGGTAGGAGAATGATTATGAAATCTATTTACTGTGATTTCTGGTAGGGCCGGCAGTTGTGTATTCCTCTGTACAGCACACCATCCGATGCTTCATGTCTGTGTAGTTTGTGTTTTTGCCACTTTGATGTTTGTTCATTGGAATTGATATCTCTTCACGTACTACGTTTTCACCTAAACCATGTGGTTTTTGTTTTTGTTTTGTTGTTGTTGTTTTTTTTACATTAATTCGTCTTTTCGTGTCTCAAAAAATAAATTATTCGTTAATCCAGCTGAACCCCCACCTACCCCATACCCTACGACCCCGTTCCAGAGAGATCACAGTGTTCGATATATCTCCAGTTTGAAATGAAGCTGAGAAATAAATGTTAAAGTCAGCCCTAAACCCCATCATTCCTGATAATAAATTCTGACCTTACAAGTTGTCTTCTTTCCCAGTAACCGTGTCTTTGAAGTGCACACGCTCGAATATCTGTAGGCATTCGTGTGAAGAAGTGGTCATGTGCTTGTAGTGGTATCAGCAGTGTAGGGACAAAAACGCCATGAAGCTTTTTGAACAGTCCTTTGTTTAAAAAAAAACTGGATTGGTATGATTTGGTCAAGGTTTCACTCCCGATTTCCCGAAGTTTTTACCCGTCAAAATTTTTTAAAATATTTTTCAGAATTTTGAGGAACTGTCCAGTTGATTCTTAGCTAAGGTGTATGTCTGCGTGTGAGTCACGTTCGCGTGTGTTTGTGTCGGTTTATAGATGTATGCGTGCGCGTGTACGTGAACGCATGACTGATATCACTATTCCTGAACGGTGAGAAACTATTACATGTTCCATATTACTGATGCAAAATATGAAACACAGTTGGCATTGTGCTCATCATCATGTACAATGGCCATGCCAGCTGATGGGTGTACGGGTACATTTGGAAGAAGAAAAGAAAACTATGCACGAGTAACATGCAGCACAGTCAGCAGGTGTCCGCGGCTTACAGGTCAGAAGCGAACGGACATTTATCCCAAACGCAAACAAGACGAATTCACAAGAAGAATTTGTAAAACACGTCGACTCAGAGAGACGCACTAAGTTGAGGTCAATTAGCAGCACTGACAGGACTTCATAAACGACTGTCCTGTCAAATTCATTATGTTTCTATTCAAGTCAATTTTATTATTTACAAAGAGAAATTCATATATGGATCATGGTCACAGTACAAACATAAAATAAGCATTTAAAAGACATGTACGTGCTTGAATAATCAAGAGATCACATAAAATTATATTGCATTGACACATCTATGAATACCTTATGTATAAAGAACACTTAACAGTATTTTTTTAAAAATCTGAAGAGACATATATGTATACTTGTCTGAATATTCAAATAGCTCAACTTAGATTGCATGGACATATCACTTGTACATTTTACATATCGCAGACCAATAAACAGTATCTAAAATATCAATCACCTTGAAACAGTTCAAATGTATATATCAAAGAACAGTTATTCTCTCTCTCTCTCTCTCTCTCTCTCTCTCTCTCTCTCTCTCTTTCTTTCATATTTCCTTCTCATATACATCTACATTCGCGCTACCCCCACCTATCTCCACACACGCACCACATGCACTGAGACTCGCCATTGAAGAAGGCTCGTTTCTATATTTCGGGTTAAGTAGTGTTTTGATGAATAAAATCATTTGAGATGAGGCACGAAGCATTCAATTCCCGACAAGTGCGACCTTTTTCCAATAAAATAGTGTTTAAAATGAATCAGGATGCATGCATTCTCATTATAAGGACAGTGCTACCTAAAACGATGTCTCCACGTGAACACTGACGGATGGGTTTCAGATCGGCACACAGCCGCACTACACAGTGACCAGGTTGAGCCCGGACACCCTGTACTTCATGAGGCTGGCCTTGTGGCTGGATGCCCGGGCCACAGTCCTCGGGAACATGTCCGAGGTCGTGATGGTGGTCACCCAACGTGAGTTGCTACCCGTTGTTCGTCCTTGGTAGTGGTCCGGTGTAGCAGCCTAACCATACATACACCCCATGTTTTGTTTGTTGTTTTTTATCCCGGCGGTCAGATCTGCTCACCCGGGGGTCTGTGTAGACTGGCCTGAAATAAAATAACCACAGGGGTGAACTTCAACTTTGTCTAGTGATTTTTTTTGGAGCCAGAACATAAAAGCTTTGTAAAGTAAGAGGTTAACTCTTTCCATACGAACGGCGAAAGAGACGACGTTAACAGCGTTTCACCCCAATTAGCATCATCAAAACACTGCAAGCGGAAGGCTCTTATACTGAAGACGTGAATGTTGACAAAGAATACCACAATTCTGACGACGGAAGCTAGAGGCTGGGTCATTCAGACACCCACTGGACATCCGAGGGGTCTGTGTAGAGGAGAAGAGAGGACTGACCGTACTGAGTGAGTTAAATGTCCAAGTCACGCTGTTGCGTGTTTCGACAGATAGTCTGTTTTGCTGTGTCTTTTGTTTTTCATGATTTGGGTGTTGAATTAAGTGGGTATCACACGCTGTGTGTGTGTGTGTGTGTGTGTGTGTGTGTGTGTGTGTGTGTGTGTGTGTGTGTGGCTGTTATTTATAGGCAGAATTAACTCTCTCCATACGAACGGCGAAAGAGACGACGTTAACAGCGTTTCACCCCAATTACCACCATCAAAATATTGCAAGAGGAAGGCTCTTATACTGAAGAGGTGAATGTTGACAAAGAATACCACAATTCTTACGACGGAAGCTAAAGGTTGGGTCATTCAGACACCCACTGGACATCCAAGGGGTCTGTGTAGAGGAGAAGAGAGGACTGGCCGTACTGAGTGAGTTAACACAAAAGTGGGGAGAAGAGGAGAGGATAGATAAGACAGGAAGAAAAAAAGGGGTTGGCAGATGGAGCTAACTGAGAATATATTATAGCTTATTCTTGTAGAGTAGAATAAGAGGGACTGCAGATGGAGCTAAATGAGAATGAACTTATTCTTATAGAATACATTTTAACTGTCTTTAATAACTTATGTTTACAACAATAAAAAGCATACTGATTACAGATAAATAAGTAAAAATCTATCTGTCAGATTCAAACTGGACTTTGGTTCAAACATTCGGAAATTTCTTGAAGTGACGAATAATTCTTCATAGTATCTTTAGAGTGCAAAGGAGCGTTTGATGTGAACTGGTCAGTTTGTTTATAAAGGCAGCTGGACAAACTGCATAAACATGTTTTCCGTATAAACAGTGTGTATAACGATGATGATTGTGCTTTTGTGTGACACATTCTGTGTGGCTCAGATACATCTATTTTATCCGTCTGCGTGTCCATCTTCTCCGCGGGCAGGAAGTATCTCGTCAGGAAAGTTCCCTTTGTTATACCATGGACGTATAGGGATTATACAGAGCTCGGTAGACGACAGAGGGCTGCAGATATCCCATGCGTGTAAAACCATCGCACATTAGTGCAGAAAGTAATTTTCATATCGTTACGCTTATTTATTTATTTCAAATATTGCCCAAGGAAGCAGAGGGGATTATGTGCCAGACAACGGAGAACGTCTTGTCTGAGTTGTCTGAAGTTTCCCAGGAGGGTCTGGTAACACGGCACACACACACACACACACACACACACACACACACACACACACACACACACACACACACACACACACACACACACACACACACACACACACACACACACACACACATACATGCACAACCATGCGCGCGCGCGCGCGCACGCACACAGATCGGGTCTTGACATTTGCCAGCTGAAGTGTGGAGCCGAGAGGGAGATTGCGTGCACAGAACTCGTGCAGTCACCTGCCATAAAAACCAGGGTTTATGAGTGTTCCCCTCGCCTACCTCCATTAAAGCAGCGGAGGGAGAAACCGTCCGATATTTTCTTTACATAAGGGCTTTAGCTTTAATGCACCAGGCGCCGGTGGAAGCTTATCAGGCTGTCCGTATCAAGACATGACAGACACGCTCGTAGAATGCTTTCCATGCAGCATGAATATTCCTACATTGACCGGGTGTGAAAAAAAAGGTCTTCATCTTTTTAACGAAAATATGGCTGTGGAAGAATTGTAGTGAGTTACTTTATGTCAAAGCTTGATTCTGTGTGAAGTTCGGGCTGCTGTCTTCGGGGAGAGAGCCTCGTCGCAGTGCCACCCCACCCGTTTTGTTCGTATTGTTGTTGGGCTTTCTGTTGTGTGTTTGTTGTTATTTTTCGGGTTTATTTTATAGGGTTTTTGTTTGGTTTGGTTTCTTTGTTTGTTCGTTTGTTGTTTTCTGTCTGTAAGTGTATTTGTTTTTACTGTGAAAGTGGATTTTTCTGAAGACTTTTTTTTTAGGGACAATCATTTTGTTGCCGTGGGTTCTATTACTTGCGTTAAATGCATGCTGCACACGCTTTGTCATCTAATCCGAAATACTAGCAACCAGACGCCACTCAATGTCTAATGGAGGAGGGAAAATGTGGGAATCCAACCCGCGAACACCGGCTTCCTGTCAATTCAGTTTTCTGGCTTTAAGTCAAAGACAGGCTTTTTACATGCAGTGGGCAAGATCGACATTCAGAACCATTGGATAATCATAAATATCCTACACATGGGTCCGTTATTTCAAACACGTTTTCCAAGCAGAAAAGAGTTTATCATTCCTAGCGATGAAACGACACAGAGAGAACCTCTGGTTGGACTCGCAAGCCGTGGAACCTTGATGAAGTCGGGATGGGATGCTACAGCTGTCTGTCATGTGGAAACGAAACAACGAACACCGTTTTCTGTTCCTTTGTAGAGCCTGCAATGACGTCCGTAAAAATGCAGTTTTCTCCAGTCTGCTCTCATATTCCTGATCAGAATCTAGTGGTCATTTTCTTTGCGATGACGAAAATGTGATCTGAGATCTACATAGCTACATCGCAGTTTGAACAATGCAGACACGGAAAACAAAATCATTGGTATTTATTTCTACTGGCGGATGTTTTTCAAAATTATGCTTTGGATGTCTACTTCGTTTGTGTGTGTGTGTGTGTGTGTGTGTGTGTGTGTGTGTGTGTGTACCCCTTCTAATTCCATTGGTAGGTCTATTGGTTATGTTTTCTTTTTGCAGCCAATTCTGTGCACATTGGTTTTCTGTTTCAAAAGTACGCTTCATAAGTTTCTGCTTCTTTGTAGTGCTCACAGTTTTAGCGTTTATTGCTGCGTTGTTCTGTCCTGGAAATTTGCTTACACTGTGTCATCCCGATTCGCCTCTTGCCGATTTGTAGATCACTATACTGCTGATTTCGATTCGCCAATTGCCATTTGGCCTTTGCTCTGTGTGTGTGTGTGTGTGTGTGTGTGAGAGGGAGAGGGGCGGAATAATGGAAAGGGGAATGGTAGGTGGGTGAGACAGGTGGAGAGATCAGCCTCTCACAGGGCCATTGAGGGTGGCGACCCGATCACAGTGCAGGCCAAGGGACGTGCTTCCTTTGAAGCCAATTAACAAGTAGAATACACGTGTCCCAGCGGCGACCCACTGCACCCATCAAGGCATGACCTACCCAGTGGGACATGTGGAGGACAACTGTGAGGACCGGTGCACATGCACCAGTCAAGGACACATGGACTGCGCGCCCTCCTGCCCGCCAGAGACGCTGCCGGATGCACCCGAGGGCTGCTTCTTGGAGTTCGAAGAGGAGTGCAGCTGTTCCGCTACCGTCGTCTGCCCTCCTCCTGAAAGAGGTCAGTTAAAGACTCTGTTGTATTGTATTGGAGTTACTGTCTTACTTTTTGTCACATCGTATTTTTCTGTTTAAAATCCGGGCTGCTCTCCCCGGGGAGAATGCGTCGCCACAGTAAAGCGCCACACTTTTTTTTTTCTTTTTTTTTTTTTTTTTTGCCTGCTCGTGTATTTGTTGTTTTTTGTTGTTGTTTTCATCAAAGTCGATTTTTTGACAGAATTTTGCCACGTACAACCCTTCTGTTGCAGTTGGTTTTTTACGTGCGCTAAGTGCATGCTGCATGCGGGACATGGGTCCATTGTCTCATGTGACTGACTGTCATACGACGGGTCTTTGGGGCCAGTCATGGAAGAGGGGATAAAGGAGACCACAGCACAACACAGCACAACACAACACAACACAGCACAGCACAACACAGCACAACACAGCACAACACAACACAGCACAACACAACACAGCACAACACAGCACAACACAGCACAGCACAGCACAGCACAGCACAACACAACACAGCACAACACAACACAGCACAACACAGCACAGCACAACACAGCACAACACAGCACAACACAGCACAACACAACACAACACAAAACAACACAACACAACACAGCACAACACAACACAACACAGCACAACACAACACAGCACAACACAGCACAACACAACACAACACAGCACAACACAACACAGCACAACACAACACAGCACAACACAACACAGCACAACACAGCACAGCACAACACACAGCACAACACAACACAGCACAACACAACACAGCACAACACAACACAACACAGCACAACACAGCACAGCACAACACAACACAGCACAACACAACACAACACAACACAACACACAGACGGGCAAAAAGGAGAGATGATGAAGAGAGAATATCGAGGAAATAATCAGTGCTACAGTCTTCTTTTTCACTTGCAGAGACTGTCACATATTTAGCGTTTTGTTTTTTGTTTTTGTTGCGTGTGTGTGTGTGTGTGTGTCTGTGTGTGTGTGCATTACGACGACATGACTCAATAATCAAAAATCTTTTCATCACCTAATAAGATTCATTATATGTGTAGTGTAGCATGTTCAAACAAAATACTTTTAAACCAGATGAAGAACCAAACGAATCGTTGTCGTCGTCGTCCTCGCCGTGATGAAGATGAAGATGATGATGAGAAAAACAAACCTCTGTACCTTTTTTTTCGTTTTTCTCCTCGCCGTCATCTTTGTCCTTGAACAGAAGGCACACGGGCCCCGTGGGGAAGCTGCGAGTACAAAGGGCTGAACTACACTTTCGGCTACAGCTGGACGGACCCCGCGGATTGCCTGCTGTGTGTGTGCGCGGCGGGTGACGTCATCTGCCATTCGCTGTGCAGCGAGGAGCAGGTGGTGGTTCCAGAGGGCTGCACCAACCCCAGGAACGGCACGGACCCCCACGGCTGCTGCCCCCTCGTCGTCTGTCATTCCACAGGTAAAAACATAAATCAGAAAATATATAAAAGATTATTAAAAAAAAAAAAAAAAAGTTTTAGAGCAGTGTGCTTATCACCACCTCTGTTCAGATATTGTACTGTCTTTCATTTCGCCACATTGCGTTGCGTTGTGTTGCGTTTCTTTGCTTTGTGTTGTGTTGCGTTGCCTTGCGTTGCGTTGCGTTGCGTTGTGCAAGCTCGTGGTGTATCGTATTGTGTTAAGCTGTACTGTATTATGTAGTGTTGTGTAGTGTTGTACTGTGTTGCATTGTTGTGTCTTATGTCGTATTATATTGCAGTGTTTTACATTGTATTGCAAGGCATTGTCTTGTATTTCTTTTTGTCACAACAGATTTCTGTGTGTGAAATTCGGGTCGGGCTGCTCTCCCCGGAGAGAGCGCGTTGCTACACTGAGAGCCCCAACATTTTTTTCTGCCTGCAATTTTATTTGTTTTCCTATCGAAGTGGATTTTTCTACAGAATTTTGCCAGGGACAACCCTTTTGGTGCCGTGGGTTCTTTTACGTTTGCTACGTGCATGCTACACACAGGACCTCGGTTTATCGTCTCATCCAAATGACTAGCGTCCGGACCACAACTCAAGGTCTTGTGGAGGGGGAGAAAATACTGGCGACTGTCGGATTCGAACCAGTGCGCTCAGATTCTCTTGCTGTCTAAGCGGACGCGTTACCACTCGGCCAACACACCACATAAATTGTAGTATATTGTAGTGTATATACGTTTTGTCACAACAGTTATGGCTGTGTGAAAATCGGGCTGCTGTCCCAACAGAGAGCGTCGCCACTGTGCCGCTCCATTCTGTCGTCTTTCTTCCTTCCTTCCTTCCTTTCTTTCTTTTTCTGTCAGCAAGTATATTCATGTAACTATCAAAGTGTGTTCATGTAACTATCAAAGTGTGTTCATGTAACTATCAAAGTGTGTTCATGTAACTATCAAAGTGTGTTCATGTTACTATCAAAGTGTGTTCATGTTACTATCAAAGTGTATTCATGTTACTAACAAAGTAGATTGCTCTACGTGATTTTCAAGCGCTCAGTCTGTTGTCCGTCTTGATAATAATGACAATAATAATGCTAATGCTAATGCTAATGATGATGATGATGATAATGCTAATGCTAATGATGATGATGATGATAATAATGCTAATGCTAATGATGATGATGATGATGATGATGATGATAATGCTAATGATGATGATGATGATGATGATGCTGATGCTGTGGCTGCTGCTGCTGATGATAATTATAATGATAATGATAAGAACAACAACAACAACAACAAGAAAACTGACGATGATAATAATAATAAGAAGAACAACAACAAGAATACTGATAATGATGATGATGATGATAAGAAGAAGAACAACAAGAAGAAGAAAACTGATGAAGACGATGATGATAAGAAGGACAACAACAATCACAAGAAAACTTATGATGATGATGATGATGATGATAAGAAGAAGAATGCCGACTGGCGTTTACGCCTATGCCAAGCACGGAGTTCTTTTTTCGTTCACAATAAAAGGTTATGCAAGCATAAACATACATAGATCAAGCACACCATACACCAACAAGCGTGTGCATACACGAACACGGACACACACACACACACACACACACACACACACACACACACATGCATTCATTGTCTTTAAACCAGTACTGTGCCATCACCTTCACCGTCTTCACTGACGTCACCATCATTGTCGTGATCGTCGCCCCCCTCTTCTCTCTTCCCTTTCTCTCTCAGTTTTCTCTGAGATTTGTGTTGGTAAAAGACAAGGAACCAACCCCGATGACAAAGGAATTGTTTGTGATGGAAATGAGGGCGACTTCCCACGCTTCTTGGCACGTTGTGAGAAAGCGTGGGGCCCCCTACCACCATTTCACAATTGAGAAAAAACGTGGGAGGGGAACAACCACACTTTCTTGCAGTCCCATGATTTGCCTCAAAGTGGGAGAAACTGTGGGGTTGCTGAGAAATGGTGGGCTGACCGGGGCAAGTGGTGCACGTGCAGACTCCGTGGTGCCCAGCGAGGAGGACGAGGGCTGTCAGCACAACGGCACCACGCACCACGTGGGGTCCACCTTCACCTGGGACTGCAGCCTGTGTGTCTGTTCCCCCGGCAACCTCCTCAACTGCTCCTCCTCGGCCTGCCCCGTGCCGGAGCTGCCCCTGCCCAATATCTTCTGCCCATTCCCGCACGTGCGTCGCCAGGGCTGCTGTGACATCGTGTTCTGCAGCCACAACAACACAGGTCAGTGGCCTCCCCTTGTTTGCTGCTTGGTTGGCTGACTGATGGGGACACTTACACAGCTGTCCTCGGGCAGACACCAAGCTCTGAGCAGCTTTACAGGCACGGAGTCACTTGCAGAACACGCTGCCTGCCTGAGCAGAGCCGAATGACAGCTGCCTTTAGGCGCTCATCATTCGTTTCCTGAGTTATTTAGTCAAGCTTCAGTCACTCAGTCACACACACACACACACACACACACACACACACACACACACACACACACACACACACACACACACACACACACAAGAACCCATGGCAACGAGAGCGTTGTCCTCTTGCAAAATACTGTATAAGAAATCCACTCTGATAGGTACACAAATGTACACGCATGCACTGAAGGCCTGACTAAGCGCGTTAGGTAATGCTGTTGATGGGGCATCTGCCTCCGATGTGGTGTAGCGTATATGGATTTGTCACTGCGTTAACCTCTTTAAAAAACGAAACTGAAACTATAATTGGTCTTGACTTGGAGACATAATAATAATTCAGGAAAACGTTGCGGTTGTTCGCTGTGAATGCCTTTATACAGTGATGCTGATATTGGCTGTCTGAATTTTTCAGCATATTTTTCTGTCGATCACGGGAAACTTTTTTTTCCATACAGTTAAAACATTCTTGTAGATCCATTGGTATTTGAGAAATGAGCCTTCACAATAGCGCGCTGCCTTTCTGGCAAAATGATCAGCCCGCTCCTTTGAAAAAAATCCCACAGTGAGGAGACACCGAGATGATAGTTACATGGATGACTGATCGACAAAATATATCAAATATTTTGTAAAACATGTATAGTTACAAATTATCATAAATTAATTATAAAATATATAATGAAATATGCACAATATTCTTTATTTCAATTGTCATCTGAAGACGCGATTTTTGATCTGCAGATTTAAAAGCACTTAAAAACACTTACTTTGAAACTACGCAAAGTAGAATTTGACTGTCGTTGTGTCGTAATTGTTGTTGTCGTTGTGTCGTTATTGTTGTTGTCGTTGTGTCGTAATTGTTGTTGTCGTTGTGTCGTTATTGTTGTTGTCGTTATTGTTGTTGTAGTTGTGTCGTTATTGTTGTTATAGTTGTGTCGTTATTGTTGTTGTCGTTGTGTCGTTATTGATGTTGTCGTTATTGTTGTTATAGTTGTGTCGTTATTGTTGTTGTCGTTGTGTCGTTATTGTTGTTGTCGTTGTGTCGTTATTGTTGTTGTCGTTGTGTCGTTATTGTTGTTATAGTTGTGTCGTTATTGTTGTTATAGTTGTGTCGTTATTGTTGTTGTCGTTGTGTCGTTATTGTTGTTATAGTTGTGTCGTTATTGTTGTTGTCGTTGTGTCGTTATTGTTGTTATAGTTGTGTCGTTATTGTTGTTGTCGTTGTGTCGTTATTGTTGTTATAGTTGTGTCGTTATTGTTGTTATAGTTGTGTCGTTATTGTTGTTGTCGTTGTGTCGTTATTGTTGTTGTCGTTGTGTCGTTATTGTTGTTATAGTTGTGTCGTTATTGTTGTTATAGTTGTGTCGTTATTGTTGTTGTCGTTGTGTCGTTATTGTTGTTGTCGTTGTGTCGTTATTGTTGTTATAGTTGTGTCGTTATTGTTGTTGTCGTTGTGTCGTTATTGTTGTTATAGTTGTGTCGTTATTGTTGTTATAGTTGTGTCGTTATTGTTGTTGTCGTTGTGTCGTTATTGTTGTTATAGTTGTGTCGTTATTGTTGTTATAGTTGTGTCGTTATTGTTGTTATTGTTGTGTCGTTATTGTTGTTGTCGTTATTGTTGTTGTCGTTGTGTCGTTATTGTTGTTGTCGTTGTGTCGTTATTGTTGTTGTCGTTATTGCTGTTGTCGTTGTGTCGTTATTGTTGTTGTTGTTGTGTCGTTATTGATGTTGTCGTTATTGTTGTGTCGTTATTGTTGTTATAGTTGTGTCGTTATTGTTGTTGTTGTTGTGTCGTTATTGATGTTGTCGTTATTGCTGTTGTCGTTGTGTCGTTATTGTTGTTGTCGTTGTGTCGTTATTGTTGTTATTGTTGTAGTTGTGTCGTTATTGTTGTTGTTGTTGTGTCGTTATTGCTGTTGTCGTTGTGTCGTTATTGTTGTTGTTGTTGTGTCGTTATATGTTGGTTATTGTTGTGGTTGTGTCGTTATTGCTGTTGTCGTTGTGTCGTTATTGTTGTTGTCGTTGTGTTGTTATTGTTGTTATAGTTGTGGCGTTATTGTTGTTGTCGTTGTGTCCGTTATTGTTGTTGTCGTTGTGCCGTTATTGTTGTTGTCGTTGTGCCGTTATTGTTGTTGTCGTTGTGTCGTTATTGTTGTTGTCGTTGTGTCGTTATTGTTGTTGTCGTTGTGTCGTTATTGTTGTTGTCGTTGTGCCGTTATTGGTGTTGTCGTTGTGTCGTTATTGTTGTTGTCGTTGTCACCGTGTTGTGCATCCTCCAGTTTGTGGCCAGTTGTGTTGTTGTTTTGCCCCTGTTGTTGCTGTTGGCGTTGTGACGCAGTCGCGTGCATTTCTAACAGTACGGTGTGTGTGTGTGTGTGTGTGTGTGTGTGTGTGTGTGTGTCGTTCGTCTGCCTGTAGGCAGAGGTCTCTGTTGTCAGTTTCATCCCAGAGAACAGAAAACAGTACACTAAGTTGTAAAACAGTTCTGACCTTCACTCTGTTCCTTGCTGTTGACCCAGACCCCCAGGTACTGCTCAGCAGAATGATGGCCCTGTCTTTCGGGCCGGGCAGCCTCACCATCAGCTTTGACGTCGACCACGACCCACAGCCTGTGACGCAAGACCGCTACGAGGTGATGACGTCAGACGGCGAAGGTGGCGCCGACTCGTGGACCAGCAGGACCTACACCCCCACCGTCATGAACGATGACGACAACGTGACGTCGCCGTTGGACTTGATGTACGCGGATGCGGCGATACGGGTGGATGACCGGGTGTTCATCACTTTGGATGACCTTCGACCTAACACCACCTACTATGTGCGGGTGGAGCCCCTGGTCAAGAGGGACATTGGGGGCACGGGGTCCTCTTCCCTCCACCACCACCACCCATCCAACACCTCCCCCTCCCCCTCACTGATCGGTTTCTTCGTGGCCCGGACCATGGGAGGTGGCGGGGGAGGTGTGTCTGTGTGTTCTGTGTTGTGTTGAGAGCGTGCTTTCGTTTCGTTATGGCCGAGTGATACTCTGTCTTGTGTGTGTGTGTGTGTGTGTGTGCGTACGTGTGTGTGTGTGTGTGCGTGTGTGTGTGTGTGCGTGTGTGTGTGTATGTGTGTGCGTACGTGTGTGTGTGTGTGTGTGTGTGTGTGTGTGTGTGTGTGTGTGTGTGTCTGTCTGTCTGTCTGTGCGTGTGTATACCTGTTGTGTACGGTTGTTACTTGAGGATTAGACCTGGGTGTGTGTGAGACTGCAGAATTGTTGAGTGTGTGGGGGGGGGGGGAGGTTGAGGGGGGGGGGGTTAAACTTTAACAAATTCGTTTCATCTTGAAACACTTTGTCTGTCGACACCAAATTTCCGTTTAAAATACAGGAGGACGTGGGACACACCTGCTAATCACAATGACAGTCAATCCAAAAATGTTTGCACATTTTAACATCTCCAGATGTTGATGCTGACCAGCAGGAATCACACGTCAGTCATGAAGGATTGGCATCTTGTCTGTGGAGGGCGAGGAGACTGTGAAGTTAGTGACATGTCAACGTACCGACATTCCTTGGTATCGGCTCTCTCAATCTGGATACACATGAAAGAAAGTTTCGGAAATCAGAATCAAAAGTCTGGACTTACTTGTATGATATTAATAAATTATAATAATTTCAGTGGTTTCATATCAGCTTCCTCAGCAAAACTAACGCAGAAAATTCTTCGGTTGGATAGGCTGAGTGAACTAAGATCACAGCTACATCAATAATTTTGCATAGCCACAGGCGCCCGACCGTGATGTTGCAACAGACTGTCATAACCATTATATCTTTAACTGGCCTCAGGCTGCCATAACCATTATATCTTTAACTGGCCTCAGACTGCCATAACCATTATATCTTTAACTGGCCTCAGACTGCCATAACCATTATATCTTTAACTGGCCTCTAATACCGTCCTTGCACGCTTTCTGTGGCAGCGGACGCGTCCTGCCTGGTCGGTGACGTGTCCTACCAGAACGGTGACGTCATCACGGACAACTGCCAAGAGGTGTGCCGGTGCGTCAGCGGTGACGTCATCTGCCGGCGGGCGTGTCCCGAGGAAGAGGAGCAGCTGGTGATGGTGCCCTCTGCGAGCTGTCCACGACCCCAGCTGGTGCCGTCGGATGGGGAGTCTTGTTGCAAGGCGTGGCGGTGCTTCCCTGAAGGTGATTTGATGGGTGGTGGTGCTAGTGTCTCCTTGGCTGTTTTCTTCTGTGTTGTGTGGAGGCTGTGTGTGTGTGTGTGTGTGTGTGTGTGTGTGTGTGTGTGTGTGTGTGTGTCCTGCTCTTCTACTGCAGATACTGCTGCATCTGTTGTTGTTGTTAATGATGACGCTCTTTTAGTATTTGTACCCGTTATCTTATATCTCTGGCTTCAGTCATTCTAAAACAAACCAGAAAATCATTTCTCTGCATTCCAGACGATGGCTGCGTCTACAAAGGTACTTTTCTGAGAAACGGAGAGCCGGTGTACGAAGGGGGGTGTGGTGGGCGTCGGTGCCAGTGCACTAAAGGGGAGGTCACCTGCACCCAGCTGTGTCCTCCAGTGTCCACGGCCCCGCGTTCTGAGTGCACTCTTATCAACGTGACCAGTTCTTGCTGCCCTGTGTGGATGTGCCCCCAAGGTGAGAATGGCTTGGGTGTGTTTTGGTGAATAATGTTGCTGACAAATAACTAATGTGATGATAAAGATAGCTTGTTGATAACAGCACCGTTTTGCTTATGTTGCCAACATTTGTTGGAGGCGCTGTTGCAGAGTCGGTTAAGGGTTGGACTACTGAACCAATGATCAGAATTCGAGGCCCCGTTTCGGCATGGTGTTGTGTCCTTGGGAAAGGCACCTTACTCCGATTTTCTTCACTCCACCCAGGTGTGAACGGCTGCCCGACTCCGATGGGGGAAGGATGAAACGGCGGAAGGAAAGGACTGGGCCCCGCCTACCTTTGCTGAGCCCTAGACACAGTGGATATGAATTCACTGCCTTGATGACTGTAAAAGGCTGTCCGGGATATTTAACATTATGACCAAGATATGTGTTACAGTGACACTCACTTCAATGTGTTTTTGAAAGCAGAAAATGGTGTGCTTTGAAACTTTAATGCTTTGCTCTTTGTTTGGCTCTTCCTTTCTCATTTTTGTGTTGTGGAATAAAAACTTTCACCTTGCAAGTGTTCATTGTAGTGCAATGCGACTGTAAAGTGTTTTGTGTGATGTTAGCCTAATCTATTGAAATTGTGTGGTGTTTGTACAATGGAACTCGTGACGACTGTGTAATTTCAGTATATCCTTCGTCACGGCAAGGGGAAAAAACTTTGATGGTTAATTTTAATAAATTGATAAAGCAGTAAGTTAAAGAAGCGATACATCTTTCAGTAAACAGTAAACAGCCACATATCATAAAACTGGCGGCGGAAATAGAATGTAACGTCATTTTCAGTGAAGGGTGAAAAAATAAAAAACTGGACAAGACAATTAGAAAACAAGACAAGACGCGTTTATTTCACCCGCAGTTGGTTAATGTATTGTTTGGTATTGTATTTTGTTGTTTTACTTTTAATCATATTGCTCTGTATGAAAGTCGGGCTGCTCTCCCCAGAGAGAGAGCTTCGCCACAATGGAGCGCACTGTGTGTGTGTGTGTCTGTGTTGATTTGTTTTGGTCGGTGTCTATCCATAAACCAATATAAAAAATGCTGTCAAACAACACAAAAGCCCCGTTCTTTCCAGAAACGAAATCTCCAGTCGGAATGTCGCTCATCATCCAGACTGGTTTCCACGGCGACTGCAGCAGAAAGAATGACACAGTGTTGCAGACGTCAGTTGGCAAGGCCTTTGATGCTGGAATCCAAAGTCACCTGCCTTGTGCTGACAGGGAGTCGCCATTCTTCGTCAGCTGCTGGCTCAACCACGTGATGGTCATGTGTCCGCCACATGCGGGCGGCGACAGAAAACGTCGCCAAACGGCGAGGATCAAAGTGGTCGCCTTCATTGCAGCCAACATCACGTATGTTCTAGTGTTCGGTTGGGTTGGTTGGCTAATGTTCGGGCATTGGGGGGTTGGGCCGCAGGATAGAAGTGCGTGCGTGCGCGTGTATATATATATATATATATATATATATATATATGTGTGTGTGTGTGTGTGTGTGTGTGTGTGTGTGTGTGTGTGATGTGCTGTTTTTTTCTCACAATTTTTTAGATGTCTGAAAGCGCTACAAAAATTATTTTGTTAATATTACTATCATTATTACTATTATTGTTGTTATTATCACTGTATATGTACCTTTTCATATTTTGTCCTTTTGTATCCCTCTCCACTATGCTTCTCTCCAAAAAGAAAACATGAACACAGCCCATGAATATGCACACTCGGCGTCCGCGACCACACACACACACACACACACACACACACACACACACACACACACAGCATAGCACAGCATAGCATAGCATAGTTTAGCATAGCAAGCATAGTATAGCATAGTATAGCATAGCAGATGTTACTTTTGAAAAAAAGACCATTCTTTATTCACTTTCTCCCCCCCCCCTCCCCCCTCCAGTGCCTCCAACAGTGTGCAGAAGGTAGGGACCTCCCTCAATCACACACAGACCGCTTTGGCATCGCTGTTCTCTGCCAGTCGCTTCCCGCTGCCACTTGACAGTGGGGTCAACGTGACCTCCTCTGGAACCTTCCGCGTCCTGGCCATCAGTCATCTCTGTCCTGACGCCTTTGTGTACCAGAGAAATATATGTGGTAAGTGAACGTGTACACACACACACACACACACACACACACCCTCCCCCCCCCACACACACACACGCTTACACACATACGTGTGTATGTGTGGGTGTATATATATATATATATGTGTGTGTGTGTGTGTATGTATGTATGTATATACACACAAAGGAACTCTTGATAGTTAATCCCCTGATTAATATCTCTTCACAGCACATGTGCTCAGTGGATGATGCGTGACACAATACTGATACAGTGAATGATAAATCCTCCATGGTGTGGCAGGAAGCTCTCTCTTATTATGGACATGTATCTCAAAAACTGACATAAGCTGTTTTTTCCTTTTAGCTTTCTGCTCACGGTAGTTTGATTGATTTATCCATCCCATCGTTCTAATTCATCTTTCCATCCATTCATTTTTGTTTTCATTTCGCCTTGTAACGCATCCGCCTTGGAAGCGAAAGAATCTGAGCGTGCAGGGTTGAACACCCCATTTGTTAGAATGTTCACCCGCTCCACTAGAGCTTGAGTGGTGGTGTGGGCGCTGGTCTTTGAAATCAGATCTGTGTTTGTGTGTGTGCGCGCGCGCGCTTATCTGAAGTCTGACTGAATGACACGGGAAGCGAATGAAGTTGGCCACTCACCGAGGATGGCTATATCAGTATCAATCATATAATACAGTATGTAGGCCTGGTATATAATCCGCCTGGACTGTCGCCGATGGTCTGTGTCCCACAGTGCCAGAATACCTGCACCCTCCGTCCAGTCTGCCGTGGCACCAGAACGTGACAATGACCGTGACTGCCACCTCCCTCCACTCCGCTGCCTTCACCTGGCCTCCTCTCCGTTCGCGTCCTGACGTCACTGCTGTCGTCATCCAGCTCGAAGTGACGTCATCCTCGGGGTGGAGTCGTACGGTGACGTTGGACCCTATGACGACAAACCACACCATAGGGAACCTGTTGATGTCACAGCAGTACACAGCTCGACTCGTGGCTTTGACCGTATCCAGCACTTCTTTATTTGATGTGCTGACTCTGGCTACAGTTCCATTCAGCACTGCTAGCCAGGAAGGTACGTCAAACTTGGTGAATTCCTATTTTACTGTCCTAAATTCAGGGACATATTTCATTAACGGCAATTCCCGTACACGTTTGAACTGACCTTGCCATTAGTAGACGTAGTTACCCATTTTACACGTATTTTCGATACGAATTTGAGAATTATTGTATTTAATTTTGACACGGATCAGTCGCTGCACTAGTGTACAGCCATCTTGCCAGGTTCCCCAAATCGTCTTCAATGACACGTTCACTCAGTCTCCGACAATCAGAGAGCCGCTCTTCCCGTTTTGACCCCCTCCGTCCCAAAACTAAGCAAAACAAAGGTAAACAAAAAAACATGGCAGCCTTAGTGGACAAGTGTCGGTTCGTGTTCATGATATGGGTCGTTCGACGTCGTTTTTAAGCCAACCCTTGATTTAGAGAGGTGAATTACATGTCATTTCTACATCTACATCACCAAACACAATAAAAAATAATCCTTCAAACGGGTCCCAGAATTTAGGGTACTAAACCAGGAAATTAGCGTCAAAGTCAAAGTGATATTTACTATCTTAAAAAAAAAAAAAAAACCACCTGTGATACACACGATAAAGGATCCCATACTATACAGATAGAATATTCAACCAAATAACATGGCGTGCCACAACTATTGCATGAGCACACGCACGCGCATACTCTCACAAAAAAACATGTTTGAGCAGAGACAAGATAATCACTATTCATACACTGGACATAAACTACATCGACATAAATCATACAAGACATGTTGTAATCAAATGCTAACAAGCAATTAAGACGAGCACACATTCTTGTGCAATGGACAGAATAAGATGGCATTTGTTTCCCACTTTTACATACACCACACACACACACGCGCGCGCGCGCGCGCACACACACACACACACACACACACACACACACACACACACACACACACACACACCACATACTTACGTGTTTGTGCGTGCCGGCGTGTGCGTGCGTTTCTGTGTGTCTGTGGCTGTATGTATGTTCTTGTGTCCCGAGCGCTTTGAGAGATTTGAAAGCGCTGTATAAATGTATCATCATCACCATTATCATGATTAATAGGAGTAGCAGTTAAGGAGGAAGATGGCAGAATGGTTAAGACGCTCATCTGCCAATACGCAGTCCGTGAGGGTGTGGGTTCGAATCCCGCTCTCGCCCTTTCTCCCAAGTCTGACTGGAAAATCAAACTGAGCGTGTGGTCATTCAGATGAGACGATAATCCGAGGTCCCGTGTGCAGCACGCACCTGGCGCACTGAAAAAGAACCCGTGGCAACGAGAGTGTTGTCCTCTGGCAAAATCATTTCTATAGAAAACATCTACTCTGATAGGCACACACACACACACACACACACACACACGCACACACACACACTTATATATATATATGCATGCGTACATGCATGCACTCAATGCCTGACTAAGCGTGTTGGGTTATGCTGCTGGTCAGGCATCTGTCTAGCAGATGTGGGGTAGCGTATATGGATTTGACCGAAGGCAGTGACGCCTCCTTTAGAAATTGAAACTGAAACAAAAATTCATCTTCTTTTTTCATAATCATTATTGTTATTATTACTGTCATTACCATCATTATAATTATTATTAAAACTGTGTGTATGGATGCAGAGTTTGTCCTTTTAGAATGCTCTTGCAGAGCGGTGTATTTGAAATTACTCCTTTTGTCATGCTCCATGTCTCAACCATAGCCTTCACCTTGGACCGTCTCCAAGTGACATTGGCCGTGACCTCAGTGACCCTCAGCTGGCCGGCCCTTCCCAGTGACGTCATGACGGCCATCTCCTGCCTGACCATTTCCTATCGCCGGAGCGTGGATGACGACAGCGAGGGCAGAGTGATTGACCTTGACCCCCACGCCTCGCACGTGACACTGACGGAGCTGGAAGCAGGACAGGTTTACGTCAGCAGGTTCGAGGTCTGCTTGGCGAATGGGACAACCGTTACCATGGCGCCCCTGCAGTTTGTCACCAGAGCTGCTGGTGGGTTGGACAATAATTTTAATATTTTGCCTATAGCCCAGCCGACCGGACAGTCCTGATAAGGACTACCCAACTGAATAAAAAAAAAGTCAACGGTGTTAAACATAAAAGTCTGTCACATAGGAAATCCTCAAAACCTCTGCAAAACAATACAGTTCATTACACGTGATCTTAACCATTGAGCTCCTTAAAGCAAATGAGAGTAGGCTGTGCTGAGAATGTCAACACTTCCGCTTAATCTATCATCTCTAGATTACCACAAAAAAATCGTAAGAGATACCCAAAAAATACATCAAAGCTTCACAAAAATACATATTAAGGCTAAATAGGTAAGTAGCACAATAGATTGGCCAGCAGTGCCCATCCTAGTGTTTATAATATCACTACCTAATTGTCAGAGCAAAATATGATAGATCACAGACTGTGAAAAGAAAGAAAGGGGTTTTAAGGCTTGCTGGGAAAAGAAAGGGGAACAGACCGGGATGGCAGAAAAAGCAGCAGACATCAGTGAAAGAAGAAAAAGGCGGAAACAAAGAGAGTCGGTCTGGATGGGTTTCATTTCATTCAACAACAAAAAGAGATATCAAATCAAATCCTGATTCTTACAGCCCAGCCATAAACAAATAGGCCATATCAGGAATACATGTCAGTTCTTAAAACCATGGGAAGAGAATGCACAATATGTTAAATGGTGAATTAACTTTAGACAAATTCATTTATGTCTCGCTCAGTCAATGAAACAATAACTAGTTTAACAAATGATTTTTTTTTTTACCAAAGGATGGAGAACAGAAAGAAACTCGGCATACAACTGTGGTGTTTGGAAAATGCGCCTACACAATTGTTGATTCCTTACATAATACGTGATATATAAAACGCAAATATAAGGACCGTTGTCTTTCTGGTTTGAGGATGTGTTGACTTCTATTCCGTTCACACACACACACACACACACACACACACACACACACACACACACACACACACACACACACACACAAAGAGCAAAAGAGATGGAGGAAAGGGGGAGGGGGGGTGCGAACAAGATTAAGGAATCATGACAAAATTTGTACCAGTCAGCTGTTAATTTGTGAGAGGAAGTGTGTGTGAGGGGGACGGGTGTGGGGGTAGAGGGAGGGGGGTAGCAGGAGTTCCTGATGAAAGAAAAGAGAAAATATTGACCAATTTTTGGTTGAATGGACATTTCCTGTCTGTGTGCTTTGTATGACAGTGACCCATTTTGTTTTGTATCTCCTCCCTTCACGCCGTCAGTTTAAACCATCCCACCCACACCCTCTTTTCTTCCTTTTTTCTCGTCTGTCTTTCAAACAGAAGGCCTATGGCCGTCACAGGCTGTGAGACCCTTAAACATGACCCTTTCTGATCTTTCAGTGTTTGCCTGTCCATGTTGCAGAGAAGTCCGGGGTGCCGGTGGTTCCTGTGCTGGCCACGTGTGCTGTGCTGCTTCTCTTGGCCATCCTCATCCCCGTCGTCTTCTTCGTCTGGAGGCGCATGCGCAGGAAGTCAGGCCCGGAAACGGCCTTTGAGAACAGAACTTACGGAGTAAACATGTAAGACATTGTTGTTGGGGAGTTGTTCACCAGAGTCCTGTCGGTTGTGTGTTAACCCCTGAGTGTCTGCAAGTGCTTGTCCAGTCCATTCAGCAGTGTTTTCAGTCCATCGTGTTTTTTTTCTGTCTGTGAAACTATGTAGTGGGCAGGCTTTGTCTCATGTGCTTTGGCTCGTTTGATATTGCCTGTTCGTTCCACTGTTCACGTTTACAAGGGTTTCAAGCTTTACAATCTTGATTTCAGGAAGTCGGGAACTGGATTTCATGTTTGTTTCTTTTTGTTTCATTTTCATGTGATAAATAATCCACAGTTTCCTTCTGACTATCTAGTTCATGGAAATAGAAAGTGTGTGTGTGTGTGTGTGTGTGTGTGTGTGTGTGTGTGTGTGTAATACGTTTCTATATACTACATCTCGGTTTAAAATAAGATTATGAAAAAAGTGTTGTGTCAGTATCAGCTGCCGCAGCAGTTCCAAACCAAACGTACCAAGTGCAGGTGTCCTGTCATTGGTACTTGTGACATGTATGATAAGAATCATGATAGAGACCTGTCACTGGTACTTGTGACATGTATGATAAGAATCATGATAGAGACCTGTCATTGGTACTTGTGACATGTATGATAAGAATCATGATAGAGACCTGTCATTGGTACTTGTGACATGTATGAATAAGAATCATGATAGAGACCTGTCATGGTACTTGTGACATGTATGATAAGAATCATGATAGAGACCTGTCATGGTACTTGTGACATGTATGATAAGAATCATGATAGAGACCTGTCACTGGTACTTGTGACATGTATATAAGAATCATGACAGAGACCTGTCATTGGTACTTGTGACATGTATGATAAGAATCATGACAGAGACCTGTCATTGGTACTTGTGACATGTATAATAAGAATCATGATAGAGACCTGTCATTGGTACTTGTGACATGTATGATAAGAATCATGATAGAGACCTGTCATTGGTACTTGTGACATGTATGATAAGAATCATGATAGAGACCTGTCATTGGTACTTGTGACATGTATGATATGAATCATGATAGAGACCTGTCATTGGTACTTGTGACATGTATGATAGAATCATGATAGAACCTGTCATTGGTACTTGTGACATGTATGATAAGAATCATGACAGAGACCTGTCATTGGTACCTGTGACATGTATGATAAGAATCATGACAGAGACCTGTCATTGGTACTTGTGACATGTATGATAAGAATCATGACAGAGACCTGTCATTGGTACTTGTGACATGTATGATAAGAATCATGATAGAGACCTGTCATTGGTACTTGTGACATGTATGATAAGAATCATGATAGAGACCTGTCATTGGTACTTGTGACATGTATGATAAGAATCATGATAGAGACCTGTCATTGGTACTTGTGACATGTATGATATGAATCATGATAGAAACCTGTCATTGGTACTTGTGACATGTATGATAAGAATCATGATAGAGACCTGTCATTGGTGCTTGTGACATGTATGATAAAAATCATGACAGAGACCTGTCATTGGTACCTGTGACATGTATGATAAGAATCATGATAGGTCTCCTGTCATTGGTACTTGTGACATGTATGATAAGAATCATGACAGAGACCTGTCATTTGTACTTGTGACATGTATGATAAGAATCATGACAGAGACCTGTCATTGGTACCTGTGACATGTATGATAAGAATCATGATAGGTCTCCTGTCATTGGTACTTGTGACATGTATGATAAGAATCATGACAGAGACCTGTCATTTGTACTTGTGACATGTATGATAAGAATCATGACAGAGACCTGTCATTGGTACCTGTGACATGTATGATAAGAATCATGGTAGTTGTCAGCCTCCTCTCTTTCTCTGGCTCTGGACCCAGTTCCGGGAACGAGCTCCTTCTTTCGCTTCGTCAAATTTCTGAACGAGGCTCTCACGTCTGGCCTTAAAGCCCACCTCTTTCTGAAATGGCTCCTCCCTTCCCTCCTCTTTCTGGTCTGCAGCTTCTCTGGTTTCTGTTTTCATGTATAGTTTGTATCATTATCATTGTTATCGTTGTTATTATTATTCCTTTGGATTAGAGTTATGCATGTGAGTGAACGACTGGAAAGAAAGCGCTTTGATTTGTCTCTGCACAAGTGTGAGAGCTAAAAAGATACCCTTTTGTTCTTCTTCTTCTTTGTATTATTGTCATTATTATTATCATTATTGTTATTACTATTGTTGTTGTTATCATTATTATTATTATTATTGTTGTTGTTGTTGTTGTTGTTATTATTATTCCACCCCTTAGTCTCAAGTCCCAAGGGGCACTACTGATGACCGTAAAACCAGTTCTCTCCATTTCTCTCTGTTCCTCGTCTCTCTCTCTCTCTCTCTCTCTCTCTCTCTCTCTCTCTCTCTCTCTCTCTCTCTCTCTCTCTCTCTCTCAGGGCGTCGCCCATTCTCAGGCCTGTCCATCCTGGGATATTGTCTTTCCATCCCTGTTTTTCTGTCTGCCTCTCCTCCTCCTTCCGTGCACTGTGCCTTGCATGATTGTCTTGGCAAGTCCTGCAAACTGCGAAATGTGCCCATGCCACATCAATTTTCATTTCTTCGCAGTGGTTAGGAGATGGACTGTAGTTTCAATAAAAACCTGTTTTTCTCCCAGATCCGCGCTGTGCAATGCCCGGGCAAAAAACGACTGTGCGCGGCCCCAGGACACGGACAGTGCCAGTGCTGCTGCCTCCAGCGACGGGTCCACCGACTGCTCCCTGCAGGCCTGAAGGAGGACGGCAGCGTCTGCAGCCTGCTGCTGCGGCACCTCTGCGGCAGTGGCGGCACCGAGCCCTGGACAAGCCGCGCGCTTCGTGACTCCCATGGGGAGGACCTTGAACTGGAACTGACTCACCTGGTGAAGAGGAGCCAACCCGACGATCTGGATCTGGAACCAGTGTAACAGACTTAAACTGAACCCCCGCCCCTGCTGGAGTTTACCCCTGGGGTCATTCTGACGGCCTAACCTGGAATGTACCCCCCCACCACCCCCCATCGCCCCCCCCCCACCCCCCCCCCCCCCGACTCCCACACCGCCCCTTCTAATTGGAAAATACTCCTTTTTGATTGGTTTAATCAAGCTATTGAAAGGGAAAGGGGGTGATCATTCTGGGCTAGCCTTTACTGACACCACCATCTCTCTATCATATCAACGGAAGCGAACGTGGGGGAGTTCCACTTTGATTGCATGTAGTGAATCTAAATGGGCCTGGTTTACCTCCGGGGTTGTTTCAAGCTAGACAAGACTAACCCCTCCATGTCTTTCACGAAGGGGATCAGTAAACTCCAGTTTGGGGGGCGGGGAGGGGGTCAGTTCTGACCAGTTGATGTTTATCTCAGGGGTCTTTCGAGGCTAGTGTACATAGACCCCGGGGTTAACCTGGGCTAGCCAGATCTGAACAGGGGTACAAACCAACGGGG
>NC_134879.1:8469809-8479809 GCF_041734735.1 Babylonia areolata
GAGTGTTAACTGACATGTGAACACTGTACAGAGTGGTAACTGACATGTTAACACCGTACAGAGTGGTAACTGACATGTTAACACCGTACAGAGTGGTAACTGACATGTGAACACTGTACAGAGTCGTAACTGACATGTGAACACCGTACAGAGTGGTAACTGACATGTGAACACCGTACAGAGTGGTAACTGACATGTGAACACCTGTACAGAGTGGTAACTGACATGTGAACACCGTACAGGGTGGTAACTGACATGTGAACACTGTACAGAGTGGTAACTGACATGTGAACACCGTACAGAGTGGTAACTGACATGTGAACACTGTACAGAGTGGTAACTGACATGTGAACACTGTACAGAGTGGTAACTGACATGTGAACACCGTACAGAGTGGTAACTGACATGTGAACACTGAACACAGTGGTAACTGACATGTGAACACTGTACAGAGTCGTAACTGACATGTGAACACTGTACAGAGTGATAACTGACATGTGAACACTGAACACAGTGGTAACTGACATGTGAACACTGTACAGAGTGATAACTGACATGTGAACACCGTACACAAGTGGTAACTGACATGTGAACACTGTACAGAGTGGTAACTGACATGTGAACACTGTACAGAGTGGTAACTGACATGTGAACACTGTACAGAGTGGTAACTGACATGTGAACACCGTACAGGATGGTAACTGACATGTGAACACTGTACACAGTGGTAACTGACATGTGAACACCGTACAGAGTGGTAACTGACATGTGAACACTGTACAGAGTGGTAACTGACATGTGAACACCGTACAGAGTGGTAACTGACATGTGAACACTGAACACAGTGGTAACTGACATGTGAACACTGTACACAGTGGTAACTGACATGTGAACACCGTACAGAGTGGTAACTGACATGTGAACACTGTACACAGTGGTAACTGACATGTGAACACTGTCACGTCTCAGTGAAGTGACAGCCCTCCACTGACCAGCACAATCATCAACAGCAGACAAGGGGTTAAAGAGATACGACTTGAACGACGTGAACTGAGAGGAACAGCTGGAGCTCAGTGGAGAGAGGAGGAAGGAAAGAGGTTGTACTGAGAGGGGGCGGGAGGGGGTTGGTGGGGCACAACAACGGGAAAGGTGTATGTGTGTGTGTGTGTGCGTGCATGTGTGCTTGTATGTGTGTGCGTGTGTGTAAAAGAAGGGGGTTGGAAAGAAGGGGTATGATCGAATGTCATCTAATTTTCTTTTACGCATTCATTTTGTAAATATACACCAACTTCATTGAACACTGTTGCTTTTTTTTTTTTTTTTTTTAATCGCAGTCTTTGCTTCAGCCTTTGTGTGAAAATAGTGCTAAATATTTTTTGTCAGTGAATATTATATTATTCAGAATTCAGTGTATTTTGACAACGTGTCTATCATTGGCTATATACGCTCGCTCGCTCTCTCTCTCTCTCTCTCTCTCTCTCTCTCTCTCTCTCTCTCTCTCTCTCTCTCTCTCTCTCTCTCCTCTCTCTCTCTCTCTCCTCTCTCTCTCTCTCTCTCTCTCTCTCTCTCTCTCTGTACTTCTGTTTCTGTCTCTCTGTTTCCATCTATCTTTCTGTCTGTCTGTCTGTCTGTCTGTAAGACTCTATTTATCTGTGTCTTCTTTTTCCCTCCCAGCTGTATTCATATATATCTTTTTCTCTCTCATTCCCGCCCCTTTCTATTACTCCTTCCCGCCCTCCCTCCCCCCCCCCCCCCCACCCCCCTCATTCTCTCTGTGACACACATGTGTGCGCACTACACATGCAATGCTTCTGTGCCTCATGAAATGAACTTCATGAAGTTTGCGGTACAAGCAGCAGTTTCGGTGAAATCGTGGTTGTTTTCGCAGTTGTTAGTTAAAAAACAAAAACGCATGACTACGAATCGTGTATTGTATTAATGGACAAATAAGAATGATGGAGTCAGATCAAAAGATAGATGGTAAAAAAAATAGGAGAGTTAAAGGCAAAAAGCAAAAGAAAACGCTGGATAGATAGATCGATCAAAACGAAGCAAAAGTGAACAGCATGTTCCAAGCTTCACATTTCAGATTCTGGAATTGTCAGCAAAACAAACTGCTTTTTTTGGGGGGGGAGTGGGCGGTTACGGTCATATTTTTTGTTTGTTTGTAAGTAATTCACGTGCCTTTCCTTGTTCACAAAAAGTTGACATTACTTATTGCATAATAAAGTTCCTTATTGTTAAATCCGTGTGGTTTAGATTTGTGCTCTCTCTCTCTCTCTCTCTCTCTCTCTCTCTCTCTCTCTGTCTGTCTCTCTCTCTGTCTGTCTCTCTCTCTGTCTCTCTCTCTGTCTGTCTCTCTCTTTCTCCGTTTCTTTGCCTCTCTCGTCATGTACATATGTCAGCCTGCTGCGCGCGCGTGTGTGTATGTATGTGTCCGTGCACACGCGTTAGATTGCAATTTCAAATATATAGAGGGATATGTTTTTGTTTACCATTCATTCAAGAAATTCATCAAGTCGATTTGTGACGAAATGAAATTGATGGTCATGTGCTGTGTAACAGCTATAGCATCCTTCAAATACCGTACCCTTGCTGTGCCGGTGGTGTTGATAAAAGGTTGGGTACAAGGTCCCACAGGGTTTGACGGTCATCGGCCCAGTCATTTCACATCCACTGTGTCTAGGGCTCGGCACAGGAAGGCGGGGCACAATCCTTCCGCACTTTCAGATAATATTCCCATTCCCAACTAGAGTATATAAATTAAGCTCTTGATCATCAGCACCTCAGATATCATTTCAGACGTCTAAGCCAGCGGGGCACGTTTAGAAACAGTGAAGACATTCAAATATCTTGCATCAACTCCATCAGTTTGGATGACGGCTCCAAACCTGACACTGCAGCAAGGACTGCACGAACAGCAGCTGTCACAGCGGTGTGTCAGTGTCAGTTTCTCAAGGTCACTGCGTTCATCAAATCTAAATACGCTACACCGCATCTGTAAGGCAGATACCTGACCAGCTGGGGAACCCAGCCGCTTAGTCAGGCCTTGAGTGCATGCATTTATATTTGGAAACCTATCATAGGGGATTTTTTCTACAGAATTTCCCAGAGGACAGCTCTTTTGTTTCCGTGGGTTCTCTTCAGTGCGCCGAACGGGACCTCGGTTTATCGTCTCATCCAAATGACAAGAACGCTCAGTTTCATTTTTCCAGTCGGAGAAATGGCGAGAGGAATCGAACCCAGACTCTGGCAGACACTGTATTGGCAGATAAGTGTCTTTACCATTCTGCCACCTTCCTCCTGCTGCGATAGCACGACGACTCCAGACTATCTGGAGAGACAGGAACATCACTCTGCACGCCAATATCCCCCGTCTGCGCTCCCTCGCCTTGTGAGTCTTCCTCAATGCCTGCCAAATTTGGACACTGTCAGCACATGCAAAGAAGGATCCTTGCAACTGAAATGAGATGCTACAGGAAGATCTTGGGAATCCACTATACAGATCATGTCACAAAGGAAGAGGTCCACAGCAAGAACCAACAAGCAACAGGACCTCATTATGACCTCATCGTAGTTCTCAGAAAATTAAAAATTGAAGTGGTATGGACATGTTTCTTGTTCAACAGGACTTGCAAAGACCACCTTGAAAGGAACTGAGGAAGCCGCAGAGAGGGAAGACAGAAAGATGTGGAGGCAACATCCAAGAATGGACAGGAAGGAATCACAGAGAGCGGCGGATGACAGAGACAGGTGTGTGTGTGTGGAGGGGGGGGGGGAGATGACACAGTTCAGTTACATGCAAAACATTCAGGACTAATTTCGATCTGAAATTTTCTGAGGCCTGAATGCACTGGGATTGTGATGGGAGGGCAGCAAGCAATACGATCCACTGTGCAGTCTGTGTGCATCCCAGTTAGGTAACATTTTACAGACAGATTTCAACATTTATTGAATTCTCTTGCAATGTATCGGGCTTGGAAGATCTCCACCATCATTACAGTGCAAAATAAAGCAAACCCCAAACAGCTGAATGAATACAGGCCTGTTGTTTTAAAATCTGTCGCAGTCTTTGAGTCAGTCTTGCAAGATTATCTCACAAAGAATGTTGCCTCTCACCTTGATCCATTTCAGTTTGCTTTCAAAAGGCATATGGCAGTTAAAGATGCTGGCCTAAATCGCCTCGATTTAGTTTCAAAACATTTCCAGCAGCCAAGAGCATGTGTGAGAATTTTGTTTATAGACTTCTCAAGCGCTTTCAATACCATCCAACCATACACAATTCTGCAACAACTTGACAGTATATGTGTAAATTTAGATCTGGTACTGTGGATTAAAGATGTACCCACTAGCAGGCCACAACTTGCTTGTATTAACGGTCATTTTTCAGATGAACTTGTTCTGAATATAGGAGAGCCACGAGGATTTGTACTGCCCCTTTTGCTTTTCTCTATAAACACTGACCAAGTTAGAGTGAATGATGCCACAACCAGCCTTCCTAAATTTGTTGATGACATGGTATGGTTTGTTTACTTTCAAGTGAAGATTCACTCGCCAAATATTTTTGTAATGTTGAAATCCTGAGGAAGTTGTGCATGGAAAACTGTTCAAAGTTAATGGGGGAAAGACAAAGAAAATAGCGTTGAACTGTAGGCAAAATATAAATGAAATTCATTCAGTCATAACTGATGGTGAACCTGTGGATATAGTGATTCATTTTAATTAAATTTGAGCTTTTATCGATGAGAAATGAAACTTTTCTGCTCACGGTGATCATGTATAGAAGAAAGCTCAACGAGGACTTTCTTCTTAAAAAGCTTAAATCGTTTAATGTTAGCAGAAGCATACTCCAAACTGTGTGCAGTAGTCTGTTTCGGACCATATTCATATCTAATCACTCTTCTTAATATACCTATCTGGAAGCAAGGAGAAGAGCAAAGCTAGCACACAGTGAATTTGGCCGGAAAGACAGTAGGTCTACAACAGCTGTCTCTCGGTGACATATACAACATGCTGTCAAGCGCCAAGTCCTGTACATTTTGAACGATCCAGAACACCCGCTCAGCTCTGAAATATGTATTTTACCTTCTGACAGACGATACAGAAAGCCTGCCACACGGAAAAATGAGTACAAAAAGTATTTTGTTTATATGTGCCATTTACATTTTTAACTCAGTGTAAATGGGATCTTCTTATCGTAATGACTTGTTTCATGACGGTACTTTATGCAAATTTTATTATACTGTTTGTTTATTTTATCTATTCTTTATTCTTCCTGTCTAAAAACAATGGTATTTGTTCCACGTGTGGAGAATGAGGAGGGGAGATTTCACTGGCCAGCTGAAGGCACAGGAAAAATGATTAATAAACAGTAAAGAGTGGTAACTCTCTCCATTCACAAGGTACACAACTTCAAGTCAGTGCTGCTTACGCTACCGCTCCAGCTAGCACACAGATAAATAAAAGGTACATTGGAACAAACCCAGACACTTCCTCAAAAAAGGAAGCGCCGGGCCTGTCCTTATACCGATCATTTGACATGTGCACACAGCAGCAAAGACAGAAGAAATGTGCAAAAACAAATTAGCTTTTATTCAAGACTGGCATAGCCTCTTTAATCCTGAACAAGCCACACGGAACACATGCACAATACAGAACAAACACAAGGTTGCCTCGGTGGTTTTTCAACTGGAAATTAACAAATAATGAGGCCAGGAAATGAAATGAAATTGTGTTTGCACATATTTTTTTCTGCTGTTTCAGAGTTTTTCTGAGTGAATTTGGAACAGTCAAATCAGGAAAGTAGTCACTTCCGAAAATAACACGAATTTTCAGACATTTCCTGAAATTGATACATTCAATCATTCTCGGCAAAAACTATAATCTAGTAATTTTTTCTTCTCATTCTGCCTGATTTTCAGAGAAATAAGTCTGAATGGCGAGATATCCAATTACCGACGTCACGGTATAGCAGACCGCTGCTATCTGAGTAGCCTATAACTGTTGACAACTCACAGCTGTTTTGCCAAGCTAGTGGACATTTCTTATTCGGCAGACTTTCCACTGATAGATATGCATATACTGGCTTCAGAGCATTTTACAGAAACGGTGTATAACAGGTACAAGCAAACTGGGAAGTGCTTTCTGCCAAAGGAGAAATAATTCTTTGTGTTAAGCGAATTGAAGAAAGTACAATTGGACCGGGAGCAAAAAGTGCACACTGTCAGCCCTGTACAAAAGTGCTCTCTCTCTCTCTGAGGTCATTCACTGCCTTTGCATCGGTGTGTGTGTGTGTGTGTGGAGACGCGTAGCGCAACTGACACTTAGCGATAAAAGAAGTCGACGCGAACCGCTATTGAATGCAGTTGTAATGGCGCGTAGCGTACACAACGAACGTTGTGATAATGGTAGGCTACGTAGTGCTGTCGATAATTTATGTACCCGAGTCGACATATTAACGACATGTCTAGTTTAGAATCCATGTCGACCTGCGAGCGCATGTATGTGTGTGTGTGTGTTCCGAGTTTCTGACGAAGAAAACGTCGTCATTTTAAGAAAACGTCACACATTTTCACTTTTACAAGAGCTTCCGTGAGTATACTCAAAGCCTTTGGATGTTGGTTGTTGTTGTTTTCTATTGTTGTGTGTTGTTGTTTTTTTGTGCCTGTCGTCAGTGGTTTTTGACGCAGTAGTTTACATTTTCTTGTTGCGTAATTGTAGACGTAAAAAGTGGTATGGACACCCTTCAACCCAGGAACTCTCCTTCTTCTTCTGGATCCAGATTATACTTGTGTCATGTTTGCTTGTGGAGCTGGAATCCTGTCGGTGAAGATTACTCACCACCACACTGAGACACAGAGCACTTTTCAGAAGAGGGATGTCATCATGACGGATTTCTACGATACGCAGCTGGAATTATCAATCGGAAACCCTCGCTTAAAAATGCGTCTTGTTTGTGCTGACACAGCCAGAGCGCACACAGACGCGCGACGCTCACAATACTCTCTGTCTCTGTCACACACACACACACACACACACGCACACACACACACACACATATCTATATCCATTACACGTTGCCTCACCACCACCACAACAGCGACAGTCACAAGCAAGAACACAGGCAACAACCACTACCAACAACAATAATAGTCACGAACAACAGCTATAACGACGACAAACACCAACAACAGTAACAACTAAGCTTACAACTGCAACTACAACAATCACTAGCAAGAACAACGGCATTTACTATCAAGAACAACAAAAATCACTAGCAACTACTACTGCAACGACGACAATTACTAATAACAGCAACAATCCCTAACAATAATCACTAATAACAATCTGGTCCCTTTTTCAGAAGAAACAAAACGAATCTGTATTTTCACGAGGGTAGTGATGAAAGCACAACTGCTTAAATAAATAACATTCAGCCTTCGAGGAAAACACACACACACGTGCGCGCGCGCGCGCAAACATCAACCCCTGTGGTGTGTTGTCGCGTATAAACAAATCAGTCTGAATGCTTTGGTTACACCTTGAATCTAAAACTGAAGTTAACAACAATCACTAACGACAACAATTACTGAAAACGATCACGAAGAACTACAATCAAAACATAAACACTCCACCCATTGCAGACAGCCACGAGGTGAATTGGGGAGGGGAGGTTAGTGGCGGAAAGGGAAGCCTGAGTCACCAGGATGACCGGAGACGCCATGACGGCACCACCAAAAGGGACCGAGCAGCAACAGCCAGAGGACGGCGTGCTGGAAACGGAGAAAATGCTGAGCGCTTCTGCCGCTTCTGCCGCTTCCAACCCTCCTGCACAACAGCCATCGCCTGCAGGGTCCGTCCGTTCGCTGTCTGTCATCACGTGTACGTCGGCTCCTGCACAGGTAGAGAAAAACAGTTGTTGCATGGGGGATGGGTTTGTGCAATGGGTAGTGGGAATTGGGGGAGAGGGGGGCTGAGAGCGATATGTGGCGCTTTTCTTCTTCTTCTTCTTCTTCTTCTTCTTTTCTCTCATTTCAGTCATTTCCCTTCTTCTTCAAAAATCAATGCAAAATCTTATTTCAAAAATCAATGCAAAAGTTCCTTAAAAATCAATGCAAAATCTTATCATTTCTATCTTACACATCCCATTTTTTGTATATACCTACTATTTAAGTGTCTATTAAATAGGAAGACAGTTCTAAAATTACGTTTAATTTTTCTACAAACCGCTTGTTTCCCAAGGAACCATCATCAAATCGCCAGTATCCTGGCCCCAGAACAAACCCACTGTCACTGAGTTATAGATGAATCGATTTGTGATCTGTACTGGGAAGAAATGGCGGGCGATTAATAGATGAAATCTAAACCTCGTGAAATATTTTTCTTTTGGATGGAACAACCTCCAAACATCTGTTGTGTCTCGTGCAAAACTACAGTTTGTGGGGTACCATGCGGCTGACCTGACATTAGATTCTATATCACAATTAGTGCACAGTTAAAATCTCCAACAAGTATCAAATTGTCGCCAAATTCAGTAGTGTCACTCAGACTTGGAAAATGCACACTTTTCTTTTGTTCCATTTGGAGCAGAAATGTTAGCTACAATGTCTTTCACTGCAGACATATCAACATTCTTTCCCATGTGAGTATCAATTTGAATTGATCACTAAAGCGTTTTGAAATCAAAATTACTTCTCTACTTCTATTGGAGCCTTCATTTGCGAAGACATCCCCTCCCCATCGTTTTTCCCATTGTCATACCTGAGCTTAGCACATGACATTCTTGTACACATACATATTATCATTTTGAATTGTTTTTTCTTCAGGTAATATTGGTTTCCTTGTCATTTTGTTTTTCTGTCCTCTCACAATGAAACAAGTGCTTTCGGTCCACTGAGTTGAACAAAGAATTGACTGGTCAACCAATCACACAACCGGTCTTTCACACTGTAACACACACACACACACACACACACACACACACACACATGATACATCCGTCGTATATCGTCCACAATCGGGATCAAAAATCGCTGTCCATGAACGGAAATCTTTGTCGTCGTCCGGGCTGACAGGAGAGCAAACTGCCCAGTTAGCGCCACTGGTCAGCCCTGTCCTCCATCCCTGCCAGGCTGGGTGCCCACGTCCACGTCGTCCTGCCGGGGTGTCTCCCATCCTCTGTTCCAGGTGACGCTGTCCGGAGCGGCGCCTCTTGGGCGTCACTGACCTGTCGCGGGGGAAGCGGTTCGGGAGGAAAGGAGAGTGGTCTAGCGGGAGGTGGGGCCACTTGTGTCGCTCCTGCCCATACACCACTGTTGTGTGTTACAGTTTGGTTTTCATGTTCAAGGCAGACATTTTGCTGCCATCAGTCTGCCCCATGGAGTGCTGATTTTGCTGCTCCGTCTACTAGCTGGCAGTGTGTGCGTTGATCATCTGACATTCTGTGTCACCACGTTTGTACCCCCGGCTTCTTGCATTGATTTCAAACCATCTCACCAGTGCACTGAGACTGGGAGACGTGGTGCAGACAATGCGACCAAAACACCTTTTTTCCGGTCGTCGTCGTGATTCGGTGTGTCTTTTTGTTTCAAGAAGACAGGATTAACCGTCAAGAAATTTGACATGGCAGTTCTTGGCCCGAGGCAAAGAAAACCGGAAACATGTAAAATACCGCTGCGGCTCTGGAGTTGTGTTTCTCCTCCTGCCTGTTTCAAAATGTTCACACTGGGTATGCATGGTTTCACTGGGGATATGGAGGGAAGGGGTTATTTTGTAGTTTTTAAGAACTTCGATACTCCATTCGTTAGTCGAATGAGGCAGCCAAAGCTCGCTGTAGTATACGGTCCCCAGTTGTTGTTGTTGTTTTGGGGGGTTGTTGTTTTGGGGGGTTGTTGTTTTTGTTGTTGTTGTTTGCTGCTGTTGCCCGTCACTCCATTGTTTTCCTCCATTTGATCTTGAGCTGTCCCTCTTTCCGTCATTCTGAGAAAGAAAGGGAAGCCAG
>NC_134879.1:8484809-8674809 GCF_041734735.1 Babylonia areolata
ATGTGCACTGTATCCTGTGCCCTGTAGCATGTGTACTGTTGCATGTATCATGTGTACAGTTGCATGTATCCTGTGCCCTGTATCCCGTACCATGTATCCTGTGCACTGTATCCTGTGCCCTGTATCCCGTACCATGTATCCTGTGCCCTGTATCCCGTACCATGTATCCTGTGCCCTGTATCCCGTGCCATGTATCCTGTGCACTGTATTCTGTGCCATGTATCCTGTGCACTGTATCTTAGCTGTGCCATGCATCCTGTACACTATGCCATGTATCCCGTGCCATGTATCCTAGCTGCGCCCTGTATCCCGTGCCATGTATCCTGTGCACTGTGTCATGCATCCTGTGCACTGTGCCATGTATCCTAGCTGTGCCCTGTATCCCGTGCCATGTATCCTAGCTGTGCCCTGTGTTCTGTGCCATGTATCCCGTGCCATGTATCCTAGCTGTGCCCTGTATCCCGTGCCATGTATCCTAGCTGTGCCCTGTGTTATGTGCCATGTATCCCGTGCCATGTATCCTAGATGTGCCCTGTATCCCGTGCCACATATCCTAGCTGCGCCCTGTATCCTGTGCCCTGTATCCCGTGCTATGTATCCTAGCTGTGCCCTGTATCCTGTGCCCTGTATCCCGTGCTATGTATCCTAGCTGTGCCCTGTATCCCGTGCCATGTATCCTAGCTGCGCCCTGTATCCTGTGCCCTGTATCCCGTGCTGTGTATCCTAGCTGCGCCCTGTATCCTGTGCCATGTATCCTGTGCACTATGCCTTGTATCCTGTGCCATGTATCCTGTGCACTGTATCCCGTGCTGTGTATCCTAGCTGCGCCCTGTATCCTGTGCCATGTATCCTGTGCACTATGCCTTGTATCCTGTGCCATGTATCCTGTGCCCTGTATCCCGTGCTGTGTATCCTAGCTGCGCCCTGTATCCTGTGCCATGTATCCTGTGCACTATGCCTTGTATCCTGCGCCATGTATCCTGTGCACTATGCCTTGTATCCTGTGCCACGTATCCTGTGCCCTGTATCCCGTGCTGTGTATCCTAGCTGCGCCCTGTATCCTGTGCCATGTATCCTGTGCACTATGCCTTGTATCCTGTGCCATGTATCCTGTGCACTGTATCCTGCATCCTTCACCCCTGTATCCTGTATCCAAGTCGTGTAAGCCCAGAGTCCTCGTCTTTCTCCGTTGCGTGCTTCAAGTCCTGTGTGCCCTGGTCACAGTTCTGTGTTCTGGGGTATTTCTTTTGTGGTTTTCTTTCTTTGGGGGAAACTCCCCGAACTAGGTAACTTAAAGACTCACTTGAACAACTGTGTGGACACGTTTCCTTTTGTTGCTCTTGTTTTTCAGGCTGGACTTGGTTATTTTTGACAGGAGGTGTGGTTTGTTTGTTTTTTAGGAGTAGGAAATCAGAGGTATACATGCATTTCCTTACTAGTCTGTGCGCGGGTGTTTTATGCGCGGGTGTGTGTGTGTGTGTATATGCGTGTGTGTGTGTGTGTGTGTGTGTGTGTGTGTGTGCGTGCGTGCGTTAAGCTGGAGTGTGGAGTGAATCCCATCTAAAGTACTGTTAATTTGTTTATCATTTTGTCTAGTCGAGTGTTTGAATAAAGAGTGAAGGAGAAATAAAACTTGTGTGAAAGGAATATCTGCATAATGTGATTGTGTTGTCGGCTGTTAGAAGTGGGTCGAATGGTGGGTTCTGGTCTGCCTTGGTTACAGAGTTCGTGACATTATGATTATTGTCATGATTAGTATTATTATTGTTGTTGTTGTTGTTATGGGATCTAATTTAGAAAAGCTCGCAAAATGACCAACCAATCAATGAAATATAAATGCATGAATAAATAGGTATATATGCCATTGTATCTTACGTTCTGTCCGATAGGGAAAACAAAAACAAAACAAAAAACAGAGAGTGGTCATGTTATTTGACCAGTTTATTTTATTTTCAGACCTTCGGATCATCTGTCAGAAGATGTGGAAGAAGGAGAAAACTCGGATGCTGTGGAAAGCAATGTGGAAGAGGGAGAAAACTCGGATGCTGTGGAAAGCAAGGTGGAAGAGGGAGAAAACTCGGATGCTGTGGAAAGCAAGGTGGAAGAAGGGGAAAACTGATGCTGTGGAAAGCAATGTGGAAGAGGGAGAAAACTGATGCTGTGTAAAGCAAGTGGAAGAAGGGGAAACTGATGCTGTGGAAAGCAATGTGGAAGAGGGAGAAAACTCGGATGCTGTGGAAAGCAAGTGGAAGAAGGGGAAAACTGATGCTGTGGAAAGCAAGTGGAAGAAGGGGAAAACTGATGCTGTGGAAAGCAAGGTGGAAGAGGGAGAAAACTGATGCTGTGGAAAGCAAGTGGAAGAAGGGGAAAACTGATGCTGTGGAAAGCAAGTGGAAGAAGGAGAAAACTGATGCTGTGGAAAGCAAGGTGGAAGAAGGGGAAACTGATGCTGTGGAAAGCAAGGTGGAAAAGGGGGAAAACTGATGCTGTGGAAAGCAAGTGGAAGAAGGGAAAACTGATGCTGTGGAAAGCAAGTGGAAGAAGGGAAAACTGATGCTGTGGAAAGCAAGTGGAAGAAGGGAAAACTGATGCTGTGGAAAGCAAGTGGAAGAAGGGGAAAACTGATGCTGTGGAAAGCAAGTGGAAGAAGGGGAAAACTGATGCTGTGGAAAGCAAGTGGAAGAAGGGAAAACTGATGCTGTGGAAAGCAAGTGGAAGAAGGGAAAACTGATGCTGTGGAAAGCAAGGTGGAAGAGGGGGAAAACTGATGCTGTGGAAAGCAAGTGGAAGAAGGGGAAAACTGATGCTGTGGAAAGCAAGTGGAAGAAGGGGAAAACTGATGCTGTGGAAAGCAAGTGGAAGAAAGCAAGTGGAAGAAGGGGAAACTGATGCTGTGGAAAGCAAGTGGAAGAGGGGGAAAACTGATGCTGTGGAAAGCAAGGTGGAAAAAGGAGGAAACTCAGATTCTGTGGAAAGCAAGGTGGAAAAAAGAGGAAACTCGAATGCTGTGAAACGCAGGGTGGAAGACTGAGATTGAGGGGGAAACTCTGAGTCTCGGATGCTGTGAAAATCACGGTGGAAGAGGGGGAAAACTCGGATGCTGTGAAAATCAAGGTGGAAGAGGGGGGAAACTCGGATGCTGTGAAAATCAAGGTGGAAGAGGGGGGAAACTCGGATGCTGTGAAAATCAAGGTGGAAGAGGGGGAAAACTCGGATGCTGTGAAAAGCAAGGTGAACTCAGAACTCAGAACTATTTTACTGCAAGGCCACCGACCTGTTTGCAAAGGAGGTACATACATACAATTGCGACACACAAAATACCGAAAATGTCATGGACACAACATTTCATAACTGAAAAGGTAGACAAAGATTTTTGGCTCTTGACATTTCCTGGAGTAACTTTTAAGGTTTTTGAAAAGTTATATAATCATGTCATTTCTTCTTCTCTCTTTTTTAAGGCGTAATAAATAAACATTGCCACAGAGCGAGTCTGGTTTCATTTTGTAAAAGTAACGCTAAGTCTGTGTATTCATTTATGTTTCTGAAAATTTTCACGAGGTATTTTTCCCTGATTAACTGATACATTGGACATACTAACAGAAAATGGCGTTCTTCTTCTTCTTCAGCGTTGCAGAAAGGGCAGGAGTTTGATCTTACTGTGTATCTTTTGTGCAAATTTATATCACTTATGCCTTGCCTAAATCTAGCAAAGACAGTACGAAATTTAACGATAGTTACGTCTGAAATGTACTTTTCTGGTTGCAACAATGACTTCTATCACTTTCTAATAGTTTACTTGACCAGCCTTGTATGTGACAGTCTGTTATGCGTTGTTTAAAAACTTGAATGAATGCGTTTTCGTTTCCAACTCCTCTATTCAACCAAATATCTGAAAATCCATATATATCTAGGCAATGCTTAACCGTGTTGGTCCATTTGCGTTTGTCAAGCTGGCTTTCTGCGTTTCTGATAGTTATGTTTTTGTTCATTTCTTAAGCTTGTTTTGGCAGTCTGGTAAGATCTAATCTTTGTAGTTTGAACCAGTACCAGTTTTACCTTAATCATACTATGAACATGTAGGGGGTACCTACCTAGTTCACCATCAGGTTTGGAGTTTTGGGACCTATTCGAAGAAAACGCTTACAAGCAAATATATGAGGGGTTTCTACAGACTGAAAACGAGTCAACCCCCAAATTTCAGCTGTATACAACAACATAGGCTTTACCTGTGCATCAAATTATCTAAAGAAAACTGAGTATTCCATATTTCCAACGCTCCACATTGTTTTAATGATTTCTACCATTTTGCCTTTCGCTCTGCCTGTAATTTCTTCCAATGCAATATCAAACTACAAATTTTTGTAGTTAGATTAAAGCCCAAATACTTATAACTATTGACAATTTATCTCTTTGCCATCCTAACACTTTTTTTTTCTTTTTTTTCCTTTTTTTGTTTCTTTGGTTTGTGCTTTTTTTTCGCTTTTGTTTAATGCCCTCCTCTTCTAGACACCGTATGTTTTCCTTTGTTCAAGTTTACATTCAAACTAAGAGACTTCGAAGTTTCTGCAAGATTGTTTATCTGATTGTGCAAACCCACGGGTGTGGATGAGATCAAACAAATGTCATCTGCAAATAAAAGCAAAGATATTTCTTGTAGACCAGGTAAAAACTGAAAACCATGCTTTCCTTTTTTTGTTCCTTTTTTGTTTTCTTCAGCAACTTCTGTAATTAATAAAGAAAAAATCAGGGGAGACAACAAACAACCTTGCTTCACTCCGACAGGACAGGCAGTTTCAGTTTCAGTAGCTCAAGGAGCCGTCACTGCGTTCGGACAAATCCATATATGCTACACCACATCTGCCAAGCAGATGCCTGACCAGCAGCGTAACCCAACGCGCTTAGTCAGGCCTTGAGAGGACAGCAAAGAAGTCCGACATTTCAGATCCCCAGCGAACACAACACTGAACTGATTTATACATCCCCTGGAGCATTCGAAGCATTTACGTAGACGTTTTTACTTTCTGTAAGACTAACCAAAGACTACTTCTGTCTATTGAATCGAAAGCCTTCATGTAGTCAATAAATGCAACATAGAATTTACTTTTCTTATCCCCATACAAACATTTTTTAATCATAGACACAAGTGTAAAAAAATGATCAGAAGTGACATAATTTTTACGAAAGCCAGCTTGCTCCTCACTTATTTTATGTTCATTCTCTGCCCAGTTGTACAGTCGTTTATTCAGAATATATGTAAATATTTTACTTATGGTACTTAAAAGAGAAATGCCACGATAGTTTTCTGGATTATTTTTATCTCCCTTTTCAAACAGAGGAACAATAACTGACCGGGTCCACTCTTCCGGGAAAATACTCTATAACAATTTAAAGAATTACTAAGTTGACATTTTAAGATCCTACACTCGTCATCAAACCATTTATTTGTGTGCCACGTGCGACCGCCGTGAAAAACAGTGCGCCGCATGCACTGACTGGCCTTGAGCAACACAGAAACGAGTTTATCAAGTGCACTGTCAATGTTCTCTTCAATGCTGTCTGCTCCTTCGTCCATTGCTGACTGACCTTGTTCTGACGTCAGAAAGTCTAAAAATAAGTGGGCTTTCTGTGGATTCCATTTCAATATCTGTGTGCTACCCGTTTTTCTCGTGTTGACATTATTTTAAATGGCAGCACGCACGGTGACTTCCACAGGCATATGCTGTGTGATTCAACACGGCTGACAACTGATAGACGTTTAATGTGTGTTACAAAATTTATAGAGGTCAAAAAGTAATCAATTAAACTGTTTCCTCTCTCTGAGAAAAAGGTAAATTTGCCATCAACATCTCCATCAATAAAACCACTCAGTGGTGTTAAATGAAGTATAGAACATAACTGAATCAACATTTTGCCAAAATTATTCACAATCGCACCCTGACATTTTCTATCAAACACAGCATCTGGACTGTTTGTAGAGTCATCATCATCATCGACTGTTCAGTCTGCGTCATTAAGAACTGATGACTCGAAAGCAGCTGGATCTTCTAGACTGATGGAGGCTGCTGGGTCGTCAGCACCGGCCGCTACTGTAAGAGGTACTGGTGCTGTTGCTGCTAGTGCTGCTGCTACTTCTGATGGTGATGACGCCGGACGGTTTTCTTAGTTGGCCAAGTCGTCGGCAGCTTTCAGTCCGTGGGCGGTTATGAAGGCCAGTAGAACTTGGGAAGACGGCCGGGGTGGTTGTAGGGGTGATGGTGGACGTGGTAGTGGTGTTGCCGTGGTGCTTAGATGGTAGTGGGGAGGGAGATGTGGAAGGTTCAGGGCCCGTCAGTGCGTGGCACGATTGTGGAGTGCCGTCTACCAGTCAGGGGAGCATATTATACGGCGTATGGTGACTCCACCTGTAGCGGATGTTCGCCAGGCTGTGTTTTTTGTCAAGTTGCTTTGTTTGTTTAGGGTTTTTTAAATCATTATTACTGACAAATCAGCATTCTTACTGAAACGCCGGTGGGAGCATCATGTCCGTCATGATGATCAAACATTGTGTTGTTCTGCAGTTGGCATAATGCATATATATGTCAAATTGTGACTTGGGTTTTGTTGTTGTTGTTGTTGTTTAAGGCTGTTGATGTCCGGTCTTTTTATCAGCGAACTTCGCATCACTCATATTTGTATTTGTATTTCTTTTTATCACAACAGATTTCTCTGGTGTGAAATTCGGGCTGCTCTCCCCAGGGAGAGCGCGTCGCTACACTACAGTGCCACCCATTTTTTTGTATTTTTTTCCTGCGTGCAGTTTTATTTGTTTTTCCTATCGCAGTGGAGTTTGTTTTTTTTACGGAATTTTGCCAGGAACAACCCTCTTGTTGCCGTGGGTTCTTTTACGTGCGCTAAGTGCATGCCGCTGCACATGGGACCTCGGTTTATCGTCAAAGACATAATGTACAAATGCGACAACATAATGCAGTCTGAGCACTCTTGAACTGTGGTCAACCTTGGTCAGCTGTGGGGGAACATAGCCCTGGGGGAACTTAGACCCCGGGTAAGAAGTAGGCCATTTCTTATGTCCCCCCTGGCTGGAATATACCCCCTGTGTTCCCGAGTCACCGGCTTCACTCACCCAACCAGTCTGTCACAGGGGGTATATTCCAGCCAGGGGGGAACATAAGAAATGGTCTACTTCTTAGACCTAGGGGAATATAGACCTGGGAGAACTTGGACCTGGGGAAACATGGACATGCTACCCTGCACTGCATGCCAACTAGGTCACTGTTAACCTCTTTGATGTTGTCTGAAAGTGAGCATGATGTGAGCGGGCGTGGCATGGCACGTGAAGGACATTACGAGTATGTCTGTGGTGGGTGGAGGTGGTGGTGTGTGTGTGTTTGTCTGTGTGTGTGAACATAGACGCTAGCGTCAAAAACAGGATTGCTTAAGTCAGCGCCGCCTTTGGGAGACTCCGTGAGAACGTCTGGAGCGGAGACAACTCAGCTCGACCACTAGGCTGAAGGTATACTGTGCAGTGGTCCTTACCACCCTCCTTTACGCCAGCGAGACCTGGACTGTCTAATGCAGACGCGCCAAACAGCTCAACCTTAGCCAGTGTCTCTGCAGAGTCCTCCACATCAGGTGGCAGGACAAAGTCCCCGACACGGAAGTCCTGGAACGAGCTGGCCTCTGCAGAATGTCCAAGCCAAGTGGGATGGACATGTGGTGAGATTGTCAGACAGCCGACTGTCTAATCAGCTGCTGTGTCAGGGCAAGCGCTCAGTTGGAGGACAGAAGAAACGCTACCAAGACTGCCTCAAAGCGTCCCTCAAAGTCCTGGGCGTCGACATCAACACTTGGGAGACACTTGCTCTGGACCGTCGAGGTTGGCACAGCATAATCTGACCACAAAAGCCCGTGCAGCTGAAGCCAGGCGCATCACCAAGGTGCAACGGAAGCGTGCTGTGCGAAATGCCCGACAAGCATCCACTGACTCTTGAAGCCATGGTCATTTTCGAATCCGAAAGACGAACATCATCACATCACGTTTTTGACGAACATCATCACATCACTTTTTTGCATTAATTGCAAAGTGGCTTGAGCGTTGGAAGGAGTTATATACATTCCCTTTGTTATTATTATTTTTATATGTTATTATTGTTGTTGTTGATGATTATGATGTTGTTGTTGTTAGTATTAGTATTGTTATTATAATCATAATGATCACCATCATCATTATCATCATGTGTTTTATGTGTAAATGTAATACAGACTGGTTGGGTGAGTGAAGCCGGTGACTCGGGAACGCAGGGGGTATATTCCAGCCAGGGGGACATAAGAAATGGCCTACTTCTTACCGGCGGAGTAACGGAACCAGCCAGGGATAAGATCTGGCCTCAGTGTTACACCGGGGCTGATCCCCTAAACACTGACGACTTCATTGACTGAAGGGTTCGCCGTCGCCGGTTTTGATTGTCACTGTTCGCCTGCCGCTGAGAAGTTCAAACCGCAACTCGGATGACGAAAGTCGACGTACGCGAGGTAAAGCCGGATAATGCAACTCGTGTCACGCTCGAACGAACATTCTCGGCACACGCATCCCCTAAAAAGATGGTCGTACACGTGAAGGCAAGAAACAATTAATGTATACCAGTGAGGAACGTGGCACTGGGGCGTGCCGTGCCGCCGGTCCAGGCTGACCCACTGACTGGCAAACGCAGACTGAACCCGCACTCAAATGGGAAAAAGGTAACGTTGCGAACTAAAAGCATGTTCACACAATATATTTAGGGGAGATACCCACTGGCATGCGATGTGGGCCGATCATGTATTTCCCATACAATTTGAACTTGTATCGCCGCTTTTGCCGTCAGAAATTATTACATTCTGCATTGCCTTTCTTTCTTGTGGTGCTGGACTGAGTGAGGGAGTTTCCTGTTAGGCCATGCGGGATTATTAAACATCTAGCTCTGTGTGTGACTGATTTCCAGACACTAGGAACCCCCCCACATTCCTCACAATACACACACACACACACACACACACACACACACACACACACAACTATTATGACTATGGACTACACATACAGAGTTATTCCTCTTCAATGCTGTGGCTGCGAGAGTGACGTTCTCTTCACGGCATATCGCGGGAATCTGAGAGCGTTCTGTAAATCGACAGCAAATTTCACAGGCAGGCCGAAAGCTTCAGTGAAAAAGACAGCAGTCATGGGAGTAAGACTAACAACTCAGTTATCTATATTTCGTTGTAACTTACGTTTTATATTAAGAATTTTAAACAAAGATTTGGAGACTTGTCACATAGATTTGTCACGCTAAGTTCCTAGTTAAAGCTGCTAATGGCAGTCTGCATTGTGAAGTTTCAAGTTGGAAAACAAGCTTATCCGTCAACTAAGCTCTAATATACATCAAGTTAGTTGTATTAAAAAACAGAAATTTAAATGATATTTGCTTGGCTTAAGTAGGACATTACCTTAAGTAAGATTTCTTGAGGCTACTGCACTTTCATTCACAAAACATTCGCGCGCTCGTGCACACACAACTTCCTGTCACAATTTTTTTTCTGCACAGTTTACATATAACAACGAAGCACTTGAATAAAGTTATTTTACTTTTCAGGGATGTACCTCGTACAGTATGTAACAAAATGATTATTTCGAATGAATGTTTATTTAGCATTTAAAAGAGCTGTGATAAAGAAATAGGTCGGGGTTTAAGTGTTTTAAATCTTTTTGTGGTCTGTAAGCGTGATGTCAGTTTTAACAACAGAGGATGAAAGATTATACTGTATTCAGCTTGTGGGCTGTAAAGCAATGCATTTAAAACAAAAATAATACGATGATACCAGGCATTTCAACCCAAGGATCATCGAGTTCTACACACAGACCAATAAAACATATACAGAGAAGCCTTCAAATTACAGGCCGATCTCCCTCACCAGTATTCCAGCAAAGGTCCTAGAGCACATCCTTGTCAGCACCATCATGAGACACCTAGAATCAAACAGCATTCTGTCCAGTCAACAAAGTGGCTTTTGTGTACACCACTTCTGCGAGACACAGCTACTCAAAGTTCATCGAAGAAGTCTGCAGCAATGGAAAAGGGTACAGCGACTGACATTGTCATTTTGGACTTTGCAAAGGTGTTTGACAGGGTCAACCACAGCCAGCTCACACACAAGCTGGACCACTACGTCATTTGAAGAAGCACCAGTCGCTGGATTGAGAACTTTCTCACCGATATCCGCGATCGTCACCAAGCAGTGGTTGTCAACGGAGCCCAGTCCAGCCGAGTTGCTGTAAAATCTGGTGTCCCCCAAGGTTCTGTGCTCGGCCCCTGCCTCTTCCTGGCCTACATAAACAACCTTCCCACCCTCTAGGTTATTCGCTGATGACACTGCTGTCTACCACTTCATCGCCTGCAGTGATGACCCAGCCAAACTACAAAAGGACCTCCACTGCCTGGAAACCTGGGAGAGAGAGTGGGACATGGCATTCCACCTCAGTAAGTGCAGCCAGCTGCCCTTAACCCATAGCAGGAAGCCCATGAATGCCAGTACCACCTACTCTCTCCATGGCCACACCCTCCATCGAGTTCCCTCTGCTAAGTACCGCGGGGTCACACTGCAGACCGACCTTTCCTGGGACGAGCATATTGACAATACCTGTGCGAAAGCCAGTAGAGCCCTGGGCTTCCTGAGATGAAACCTGAAGGTGTGCTCCAAGACGACCAAGGAGCTGGTGTACAAGGCCCTAGTTCGGCCAATTGTAGAGTATGCCAGCACTGTTTGGGACCCCTACACTGACACGCAAGTCTCCAGGATTGAAAAAGTCCAGCGAAGAGCGGCCAGGTTTGTCTTAAACTGACACAGGAATACCTTTAGTGTGACTAACATGCTCCACCAGGTCCAGTGGCCTTCACTTGAGGGACGCCGATGCATCGCCAGGCTTTCCATTCTATATAAAATAAAGCAAGGTGAAACGTGTGAAATGCACAGCCCTCAAACCTTTGCCCCCAAGCAGCAGAAGAAGCCAACACAGCCAGCTGTTCCAACGCATCCCCTGCTGTACAGACTATAGAAACACCTTCCCAAGAACAGTCCACGACTGGAACATCCTCCCACCTGAAACAGTTCAGTCCTCAACCCTGGGCATCTTCCTCCAGAGGGTGTCCAACCAGTAGACTATTCATCCCTGCCCCCCCTAATCCCCCCTCCCCCAAAACTTGACACGGCGCTTTGCAGGCCTGGCGTACCACTAGGGTGCCCTGGGGCACCACTTGCTCCAGCTTGTTGGTGGGACAAGGCCTAACAGCTGTGGTGCAGCTCTGAATACAGCTTTATACTGCAAATTAGCACAACCTCCACCCCCCACCTCCCTCCCCTCCACTCTTCCAACAATCTCTCTCTCTTCGTCTGATACCAAGGTGGTACGCAGCTTCTCCAAATGTCAGTAATTGCCATGGTTGGCAGCTGGACATCACCAAAAGAAGAACTTTCGTGGACAAGAACATGCTTGTTGTTAGAACACAATTTACAACACACAATGAGGATGTTAAGTGATAAGGATGCTACAGAGCAATATACAGCAGATACATGTTGTGACCATGTCATGGTTTGTTCATATACTTGGCTTCTTCTTTTTTTACTTTTTTTAAAATTTTATATATATATATATATATGTATGTATGTGTATATATATATATATATAAATGATTTGCCTTGAACAACTCTCAGATACACAAAAAACTTAAACACAAATTTACAACATGAACCGGTTTCAAAGTAAAAATCTCCTGTCTTCTTATCATTGTGTTTGTCTTTTTCAGCGGAAGTCTGCAAAGTCCAAAGAAAAGAAAATGAAAAGGAAAGAGGTAATTTTTCTGTTCAAAATTTTTTTGTTCTGTTTAATTCTGCTTGTAGGTACTATGTTCATAAGAATTAGAACATTTTGTTTGAATGAATTTTATTTTTTATTAAGTTCACCTTTCATTCTGGTGAAATGTTCGGGAGTTTGTTTATGCAAGATTGTAGTTTGAAGTATACATCTGCAACAACATGTATTGTTCATAAAACAAGTGTGTACAAATGGTTTTTACTGTTTCCTTGCTGTGTTTCTGCAGTGCATAATTATTGAAATTCTGTGCACTTCATGTTTACAAATTACAGTTTTCCAAACTAAGTTCAGATGTTTGAGTCTTATAAATTTGTACTTTGTCAAATGTTCATTGCAGTAAGTTTCATGAAATTAATCTCGAGATTCATCTGAGTCAAAGTGCCATTTAGAAAGAAAATGTTGCTTTTTTATTCTGCCAGAATTTGTTTAAAAATAGTAAAAAGTTGTTTTGAATTAGTTGTGAAAATAATGTTTTATACTGAATGTTTTATATTAATTTGGTGATATATTCTTTGTCGTATACTAATGTTTCAGGAAACTGCAAAGATGGCTGTTGCCCTGAAGAAGGTTGATGCTGCGAATGCTGTAAGCATTTGTTTTTAATTCAGTACAGTGTGCATGTCTTGTGTTCTCAGTCTGTGGGAAGGTTGCAAAGCTTGGCCAGTCCAAGAATAATTTTTTGGCAGAGGCACTGTGCATAGTCGACCAGGCACTGGACTTCTGAGCTAGTGTTTACCAGTGATCAGGGTTCAAGGCCAAAGCCTTTTATTGTGTCCCTGGGAATAGCACTTTACTCTGATTTTCTACACTCAACAGCTGCAAAATTTTCAGATTTTGTGAATTATATTTGTGGGGTGAAGCAAGGGGATGTTTGTAGCCCTGTCTTGTTTTCACTTTTTGTTAACGAACTATCCTTTTTATGCCTAATATGCCAAATCACACATAAAGCACTTTCTTTGAGTTTATCAAAAATCAAAACATACAAAAAACAAGAAAAAAATAAGTTGAAGGCGGGCTTCTCACAGTATTTTTGTAGATAACTAATGTGTAAAATTATCATGGGGCAACAATTCTACTTGTAATATTTAAAAAAAAAAAAAAAAAAAGGATTCAGATTGGGGGGGGGAAAAAAAGATTGGCAGTTATTTTGACCACCTGTGGCTTTTTTGCTGCCCCATTCATCTGCACCGTTTCAGTGGCATTACTCCCACACCGCTCATTTAGATTCCCCCATACACTGCTACACCCGGGTTCATCCGTCGCAGTTCCAGCGTCGGCAGTCCACAGGGAACCATCGATGTTAGGTCGCCAGAAGGCCACACACCAGAGGAGACCCTGCACTGCTGCTGAGTCACTTCAGTGGTGTTCAGTGGTGTCTGTTCTGTTTTAACGTACTTAGGACACCACCTACTGTGGCATATTTTTTGTGTGTTTGTGACAACTGAACAAGATATACTATAAGTGTGTTCATAACAGAAATGAAAGTAACATTAATGCCTGATGACTGAAAACAACAGCAGAAATACATACACAAAGATTAATTAATGTCAATCCTTTAAGTGCAGAATCTTGGTTGAATGAGGTCAGTGGGGCATGAATTTGAAAGGTAGTTAAAATTTGTCACAGCTGTGGTCCACAGACCTCTCCCACAATACAGCTGTGGGCTTCAGTCTTCTTTACCCTCACCGATATCCTTAGGTGACACAGTACACCCTATCTCTGAGCCCCATCGCCCCTGGCGAGTGGTGTCGCCAGTTCACTCACTCAAACTCAGACCCCTTAGTGCATGCCCCCTCAGCCAGAGCTCACGAAGTCAGAACATGGTCCTCTTCCCTTGCCTTTGCCCACTCAGCATGGCTACAAGACATGGAGGCTGCTTGCTGGAGAAACACTGCTACCTTCATTGAAATAGGAAAAAACTTAGCCGTATGAAGAGCACAGGAACAGGAGTCAAGATGGCTGCCGGAAAAAGAGGGCGCTAGTCAGGGATACACAGGGGAGGTAACCTACTTAGGGGGGTTATCGGCAGTAGCTACTTTTGTTTTCTCCGCATAGGCAGGTAGTAGTTTGCACAGAACAGGAATGTCAGACCCCTGCCGGAGTCTGCACTAGTGGGTCACGGTAAGTTTGTTATTTAAACATAATTTTACGAAGAAAATTTCCTTTGTGTAACTTGCCAGTTCTGTAATCAATTTAGTTAACCCCTAGGCTGCCTATATGACGAGATAACTCGTCATGGCAAGTATGTACACTTCACTGCCACAATGACAAGATAACTCGTCATCGAAATATTTTGACTTTTCCCTGGTTTGCATTCACTTCGTTGACAAAAATAGTGGTAGCTTTAGCCTGGGGAATCTCTCTAGATTCTATTCATAGCTAGAAACCCCATCTACGTCATGAAGTAGTCCTTTATTTGAACGTTTTGGTTGGGTCACTGTCCCAGTGTTTGCCTGACTTCTCTCCTCGCTCGCTCAACAAAATGTCGGACTGACGCCGTGCTCAAGACATGCGATCATGACGAACTAAATCAACCAAGATTTCTTTCTTTAGCTGATTCTCAGAAAGAATGGAAGCGTAAATTCGAAGGAGAAGACAGTGATGAACATTTATAGGACGATCTGATAGAAAAATAAAGGAACAATCAAGAGAGTGGCCAAGATGCATCTGTCAGTGAGTGATGCCGGCTGTACAGATGTTAGCAGACGACAGAACATGACCGAATTAGTAGCAGGACAGTGTGAGCGATATTCTTGGCACTCAGCCAACGCGGTCTGATGAGAACTGGATCAAGTGACCGTGTGAGAGGGGTGGAGACTGAGGGTGTGTGGCCTCATTCATCTTATCACTTGGAGAAGTCACAATGTATTGTGTATCTATCTCTTAAAAAAAAAATATATATATATACATATATTGTGGTTGTTCTAGTATGATTTTGTTTTTGCAGATATCCATTTGTCCAGAAAATATTATATTTTTTTGCAAATTACCTGACTAATGTTTGTAATGAACAAGTTGAAAATGTGACAAAAAACAAAACACTGATTTCAAAACAACAGCATGTCACTAAAAATATATAAAATGGGAAAACAGCATGTGTTTTGTATTCTTTATTCATTTACCTTTCAGAAAATATATACTTTTATGGGTCTTTCTCCAATAACAAAGAGCACATAATTTTTGGAAAATTTATACCCGTTTTTTGTGGAAAAAAAACCCTGGCAAATAGATGTCACTTAAATTTTATTTTCCTTGCAGCGAAATTTTTTTTTTTTTTTTTTTTAATATTTATTTAGTTTTGTTTTTTATTTATTTTTATTTTAGTTTTTGGGTTGTTGTTTTTTTTCCCCCAAGGCCCGACTAAGCGCGTTGGGTTTCGCTGCTGGTCAGGCATCTGCTTGGCAGATGTGGTGTAGCGTATATGGATTTGACCGAATGCAGTGATGCCTTCTTGAGATACTGATACTGATAACGAAATAGCTTTAGAAATTATGCAAAATGGTCAATATGGCGTTACTTTTGATTCAGTTGAATTGTTTGTTCTGCTTTTTGCTGATGATATGATTTTGCTGTCTACAGCAACAGTTGATTTACAGCGACAACTGAACAGTTTATACATTGCTGCTAATTTACAGTTAAAAGTAAATATTGATAAAACAAATATTGTTGTATTTCACAAGGGAGGGTATTTGGCAAGAAGCGAAAGATGGTCATATGTAAGCGAAAGAATCACTGTCGTAAATGCATATCAGTATCTTGGGATTTATTTTTCAACAAAACTGAGTTTCAATTTTGCATGTCAAGACATTGCTAATAAAGTAAAAAAGGCACTTGTTGGGATACTTCATGTTTTGTATAAAGTAGACTGCACTTTGTTTAGTGTATTTGTTAGATTATTTGATTCACATGTTCAGCCAATATTCCTTTATGGAGCAGAAATTTGGGGACTGGAAAATAGAATAGTAACAGAAAAAAGTGCACTTGTTTGCAATGAAACGTTTCTTTAATGTAGACAACCGAACTCCAAATGATCTTGTATATATGGTGAGCAAGGGAGATATCCAATTTATCTAAATTCATATATTAAATATTGGTTAAAACTGACTAGAATGAATGAAAACAGATTTCCATTTAAAGTTTATAAGATGTTATATTGTTTAGATAATAATGGTAAGGAGACATGGGCAGTGAATGTTCGTCAGTCTTTAAATTATTATTTTTTGCATTTGTATGGGATTATCAGGGGGTGGAAGATATGGCAGGTTTCTTAAAGTGTTTCAGGCAACGTATTATTGATTGCAGGTGGCAAGACTGGCATGATCATATACAAACTGGTGATAGATTTGCACAGTTAAGACTTTTTAAAACATCGCATGTAATTTAACCATACATTGAGTTAGAATTGAACAGTTATATAAAATGTGCATTGACAAAATTTAGATTTGGTAGTTCTAATATTGCTTCTCATAGTTTCAGATAAAGTGTTTGAAATGAACCTATGTATACTTTCCATTTATGCAGTCTGGGTAAGGAAGATGAACTGCATTTCTTGTTATGTTTCCCTGCTCTGAGTGACCTTAGATAAAGACTGATTCAACCTAAATACAGAGACCTGTCTAATTTTAGGTTTAATTTGCTCATGTCTTCAAGACACAAATGTACTCTATATAACTTAGCCAGCATATATATATACATATACACGAAGCATTGAAGAGATTATGTACAGTTACCTTGTGAATGCTGTTGAATATTTGTGTTAACTATTTTTGGTTGATTTAAATTCTCAATGCATTGTGTCATGTCATTTTCTCATTATCATTTATAAATGAATCCCCCATCAGTAAGTGTCTCTGGCCTTACCTGAATAAAACATTTGTTCGTTCATTCTACACTCCACCCCGGTGTGAATTTGGCAGGGGACGGTTAAAATGGTGGATGGAAAGGACAGGGCCCTGCCTTCGTAAGCTGAGCCCTACACACATTGGATATGAATTCATTGTGACAATGGCTGTGAAAGGCTATGGGAGCTTTAATCTAATAACTTTTAACTGTTCACATTTGAACTCAGTACTGCATACATCCCACTCGACCTTGATGGGATACACCCTTATACTATTCACAGTGATTGTCATCAAATGTTGACAACCAGAAGAATTATGAAAAGACTCCCTGGGACCCTCAAGACTTTTGGCTGTTCAGAATGAGGTCCTGTCAGCATGTGAAATGTTGGAGAAATGACTGCCATAATCTGCGTGGCAAGTGACTAAAGCCAAAATGAATTGCTATTTTTGTAGAAGGTCAGAGTTTTTGTTCTGCTTTTTCTCTTAACATTTAATTTTTTGTCTGTGTGTACAAATCTGAGTCTATCCTGACACAGAAACAGGTGTTGTTAAATGTTGGCTTGAAGCTGATTTCAGTGTTATTCTGATACATGTGGAAAATGCAAGTCAAAACAAACTACTTTGAGAAACTCTGGTGTTACAAATGCCGTGAAACACTGCCTTTGTATATGTATAAATAAGTGTTTTTACTCTTTTACATAGAAGACAATAGTGAATATTTGACTCTGTCTTATTCCAACAGGTTGAAGACCCCATTGCTCCATTTCCAGTTTTCCGGAAGTACGACAGAAATGGGTGAGTGGTTTCTGTTTGACAGACCTGTCTGTCCATAGCTTTTATCATGAAAGGAAGGGGAGTGGGAAGATTTGTAGATTTTCTACATGATTTACTTTGTAAATTTGGTTTTGTTAAGCATTTTATATCAAGTCGTCATTGTTATGTCGCAAAAGAAATAAACATGTGGTTGTGTAACTCATGATTGAAACAGATAGTTATATCCACTCATCATACTCATTCTGGCAGTGAGGGGTGGGAAAGCTGGGTATGTATGTTATTATTTATTTTTTTTACAGATGTAAGTCTTTCTCAGGGCCTGACTGGTTTATGCGTAGGCCAGACGTCTGCTCTTTTTTTTTCTTATTATTTTTTGCTGTTTGTTTGAGTAGATGTGTAGTGTGTATGGATTAGTCTGCACACTTTGACATGGTCATGTCCTTGAAACTATTGTGGGTAATGTAATAGTTCTGAGTGATTCACAGAAGACATTGTCGAGAGTGAGATGCTGGAGTTACAGCCAGGAGTGGTGTTTCGGCAGTCACCCTTTTTTGTTTACACTTGGACAAGGAAATGGGTTATACAGTTGTTAAACAAGAATGGATACTAAAGCATACGTACAGATGTGTATTAAGTGTGTGTGTGTCTGTTCTGTATTTTTTCTACACTTATTTTCTTTTAGCTTTTAAAATATTGAAACAATGTTTGCTTTAGATAGTCAAGTGAACCTTGTTTCACTCTTGTAGTAAAAAGACTGGGTAAATCACTAAAGTAAATATAAAGCTGTGCTTTCTTTGTAAATAATGTAAATGCATGTGTAAATGCAACCCAAAAAAGTATAAAGATTTTTTTGATTTTTTTTTTTAAGGAAATAGGTTAAAAACATTTTTCACTCTTGTAATAAAAAGACTCACTTTCTTTTTCTTTTGTACGTGTAAATGTCACAACAATAGAAATAATATTTATTTTGAGAAAATTGAATACATTTTTTTCAAAAAAAAAAAAAAAACTTTATGCATATTCAGAATTAACACATGCATGTGTATTACATTTTGGTTGGATAAGTGGAAGTGTAAGTGGTTTACTGAAGTATGTGTGTGCAGTATCAATGTGACACTGGAGACCAAACGTGTGGATGATTTGGATGAGGACACAGTTAACTGGATTTTCCAGCTGACATCCTCCAACATGAAAACTTTGTGAGTTCTCTCTCACGCTGCCTCTCACTTGCTCTTTCACTCTCTTTCTCTGTCTCTTTCTCCCCTAATATATGGGGCTATGGCCTTTACATGAATTTACCGTTTTTGTTCCATTTCTTTCTCTCAACATTATTTGGAATGATGTTTAACTCTCTCCATACGAACGGCGATGGACGTTAGAGACGACGTTAACAGCGTTTCACCCCAATTACCATCATCAAAATATTGCAAGCGGAACGCTCTTATACTGAAGAGGTGAATGTTGACAAAGAATACCAAAATTCTGACGACGGAAGCTAAAGGTTGGGTCGCTCAGACACCCGCTGGACATCCGAGGGGTCTGTGTAGAGGAGAAGAGAGGACTGGCCGTACTGAGTGAGTTAACCTGTTCAGTGCCAGAGAATTCAATGAAGAAAAAAAGTGCTTTCCTCTTGCCAGGGAATTTTGAGGATTTAGGGGTTATAAATTTTATATATATATATATATATATATAATATTGCACAAGTAGTATGAGATGCAGACAGAATGTGAATGTTTTTGTGGAGGGAATTGAATGAGATTCTGAATCTGGGCTTTTTCCCCCTTTTTTTTTGTTTGTCAGTTTATATCTGCGGATGAAAATATAACAGGTTATAAGTTTATGATAACAATCACAACTCTAGCAGAGATATTTAGATATTTATTTATTGAATTATTGTCTGCATATGTTCATAGGTAACATATTGGTTTAAAGTTGTAAAGAATCATAGTATTTATTAAAAAAATAATATATTTTGTATTATTATGATTATTTCTATGACAAAGACTTTCCATGTACTTAACACTTTCTTGACATAATGTTGATGGGTATCTGCACTCAAAGGATTCACATCTATTTCACCCATGCATGTTAGTGTGTGCATGCTTGCGCGTTCATTCTTTATTTTTGCTTGTGTGTGTTCTTTTGTGTTTGCGTCTGATTTGTTATTACAAAGCGCTTGGAGTGTTTTGAAAGCGTTATATAAATGTACTATAATAGTTGTTGGTTTGCTGACAACCAGATATGAGCAGAGTGACTGGGGGTGGAGTGACCGTGAGAAGCGAGAGGAGCTGACAGACAGCAGGGCATGGTACCTCCTGGCCAGGAATCTGGAGGGGGTACCTGTCGCCTTCAGCCACTTCCGCTTTGACCTGGAGGAGGGCGACGAGGTCCTGTACTGGTGAGTCCTAGATCTGTGTGTGGAAAACCTCATCTACATGTGCACATACTGTGGTTGGTTCCCTCCCCACCAGGGTTTGAAATACCCAATTGTGTGATTTTCTGGAACAATTGAACCTAGGATTCATAGTCATGGAAGTCTGCAAAGTCTTTTGGAAATGAATGAACCATTTCCAGGCCTGGAAGAGTCTTCGAAAAGGATGTTTTGCCCTTCAGGATCTGAAAATGTCCTGGAATTTTAATACACTTTACCAGTTCCATTCTACAAAAAGCTTAATGAAATAAAGAAAGAAAAAAAAATAGAAAGATAAACAAGCAAAAAGTGAAGAAAATTAGACATTGATACCAGGATATCCTCCAGTCTCTTCAGCTGTGCAGCAATTTTTTTAATATTCAGTTTGGCTTTGTGATTGGCATGGAAACTTTTCTGTCTGGTGTGAAAAGGTGTGGAATTGTGTTTGGTCACATCTGTGAGAACCATGTAAACCTGGCGGACAGATGGGAATGCTCTCTCCAATGGTCCTTTTGGCAACCACGTCTTTACCATCAGTGGAAGAATGAATATGCAGTCAGTGCAGAGTGATTGCACTTTCTTCCCCCTCCCCTCCCCCCACTCTTTTCACAGAGACAAGGAATGTACTAGGAATAAGTGTCACTGCATTAATGATAGATCTGATTTGAAATTCTCTGTGGGACTGGTCATTCATTTTTATTGCCTGAAACAAAAAACCTCCTTTCCTGCAATATATACTACTTTTTCATTAATAAAACTTTATCTGCTGGCTCATTACTCTGTGTGTCTTGTCATGAGCAATCTCAGCTTCATCTTACCTGATTGCCCTAACAAGCAAGGTAGTCCTGAGTACTGTTAGAGTGCATGACAGTATACAAGGCAAGAGGGTCAAAGAAACTATATACAGTAAGAAATTGCAAAAAACGATTTTGCTGCTTGGATGCACAGGTCAGGGATTGAAGATGACTGCCATCAGAAGAGGGCGCTTTCTAGGCAGAGGAGGTAATGTATAGGGGGTGAGGTAACTCGTGGTATCTACTTTTGTTTTCTCCTCTTCAGCAGGGTAGTAGTTTGCACAGGACAGGGAATCAGACCCCTGCCAGAGTCTGCTCCAGTGGGTCACGGTACATATGTTAGATTAAACATAGTTTTAGGGAAAACATTTCCTTCTGTTAGGACAAGTAGATTCTTTTTTCTGTATACTTGTCTCCAGGACAATAAAATGTTATCTGTGAATTTCTAGCCCTGCCTACACATGTACACTTCCTTTTTTTGGTTGTATTTCTGCCATATCTCCTTTTTATATCTGTTAGCTTCTCATCACCCTTATGGTACTTGATTTTTGTGACCAGAACATTATGGTTCTTTCATGAAAATTAAACAAGTGCTTTGGGTTAACTCCTTAACTGCTGAACGTCTTGAAATGAGGTCTGTGAGGCAGCAGCTTTAACAGTATTTCATACTTTTTGTGTGCATTTCAGTGAAGTCTTTGATTTTGCTGAACAAGTGTAATGCAGTCCCTAGAGAAAGAGTTCAGATAAAGAATGGTGCCTGACATCCTGACCTGTAAACTCTGTCAATGTGAGGTGTCACCCCATTGCTGACAAGTATACTTGACAGCGGCAGTCAAGGGGTTGTGTGCAGCATGCACTTACAACAAAAGGAATGTCCCTGGTCAAGTTCTGTAGAAAAATCCACTGTGGTTGTGAAACAAGTTTGCTCACAGTCACAGACAGAAAAAAAGAAGAAAGAAATGGGTGGTGATACACTGTGGTGTCATGATCTACTTGGGGAGAACAGCTGGAATTTCACAAAAAGCAATTCAATACCCTCTTTTGTTTCAGTTACGAGCTTCAGCTGGAGAAGTCCGTGAGGCGGAAAGGTCTGGGCAAGTTCATGATGCAGATCATGGAGCTGATGGCACACAGGTCAGGCACTTTGACCGTCTCTCGTGAACATGCCAGTAGGGAACTCGCCCCAGTCATGGAATGGAGGGGAAATCTTAATGCACTTAAAAAAAAACATACAGAACAAGAGAGGCGTCCGTAGCAAAATTTCTTCGTAAAATCCTTTTTAATATGCATGTGAATGACTGAGCCTGATTAATCACTGAATGACTTGGAAAATGAATGATAAGTTCTTTGTGCAAAAAGACAGTTCATAAAGTAGTTAGCGCTTGGTCCCTGATGAAGATAGGTGCTGTACAGGTAACCATATCAATCTATCAGATCAAAACGGGTCACCACAACAGAAGAGCGTGAAAGGCCACAGTATCTGTGACATCTGTCTTGTGTATTTGATTGATGATGAATGACGGGCGCAGTAGCTGAGTGGTTAAAGCGTTCGATTTTCAATGTGAGGGTCCCGGGTTCGAATCTCATTGACCACGCCTGGTGGGTAAAGGGTGTAGGTTTTTGTGATCTCCCAGGTCAACATATGTGCAGACCTGCTGTTGCCTGAACTTCCTTCATGTGTATGCACAAGCAGAAGATCAAATATTCACGTTAAAGATCCTGTAATTCTTGTCAGGGTTCAGTAGGTTATGGAAACAAAAACATACTCAGCATGCACACACCCAAAAGCAGAGTACGGCTGCCTACATGGCAGGGTAAAAACAGTCATACGCATAAAAGCCCACTCGTGTACACATGAGTGAACGTGGGAGTTGCAGCCCACAAACTCAGAAGATGATGGATGACCATGATGACAGTGTTCTTGTGGTCCATTTTTGGTTTGGGACTTTGTGAAGAGGTTGTCCTATACACTTGCTTTCATGTGGGCATGAGTAGGACTGTACTTCTGACTGTTCTGGTGCCTTCATGTGGGCATGAATAGGACTGTACTTCTGACTGTTCTGGTGCCTTCATGTGGGCATGAATAGGACTGTACTTCTGACTGTTCTGGTGCCTTCATGTGGGCATGAATAGGACTGTACTTCTGACTGTTCTGGTGCCTTCATGTGGGCATGAATAGGACTGTACTTCTGACTGTTCTGGTGCCTTCATGTGGGCATGAATAGGACTGTACTTCTGACTGTTCTGGTGCCTTCATGTGGGCATGAATAGGACTGTACTTCTGACTGTTCTGGTGCCTTCATGTGGGCATGAATAGGACTGTACTTCTGACTGTTCTGGTGCCTTCATGTGGGCATGAATAGGACTGTACTTCTGACTGTTCTGGTGCCTTCATGTGGGCATGAATAGGACAGTACTTCTGACTGTTCTGGTGCCTTCATGTGGGCATGAATAGGACTGTACTTCTGACTGTTCTGGTGCCTTCATGTAGGCATGAATAGGACTGTACTTCTGACTGTTCTGGTGCCTTCATGTGGGCATGAATAGGACTGTACTTCTGACTGTTCTGGTGCCTTCATGTGGGCATGAATAGGACTGTACTTCTGACTGTTCTGGTGCCTTCATGTAGGCATGAATAGGACTGTACTTCTGATTGTTCTGGTGCATGAGTTCTTTTCCATTTGTTTTGATTTTTCCCCCCAGATTCTTTGGGATCAATATTCAGTTTTTCAGCCTTGTTATGGCCCTGTGTGGTCACTTGGGCTTTATGCAACAAAGAAGGAAAGAAATGCTTCCTTTCATGATATATTCCAGCATCGGCCAAGCCAAAGAAACAAAAGACATCTGCAGTGTTGGTAGGAAGTTCCAGCAGCTATCTGATGAAAGACACATCCAGAAGTGGATGGCACTCAACTGTGCGGCCCAAGTCTTGCCATTTGATTGGGCCCTTTTTGTTTTTGTTTCTTTCTTTCTTGTATGCGTGTTACCAGCCCCTGTGCTGTCAGAGGGGTGTCAACCTACACAAACTGAAACGAATATACAGTTGAAGAACTGATAAGTTGTTTACCTGAGATTTTCTTTTTTTCGCACTTTGCTCTTTTTATTCCCACCTCTCTTTTTTTCAGATATTGTAATTCAGTCTAATATTCTGTGTGCAGATATGAGATGTTGAAGGTGATGCTGACCACATTCAAACACAATCTGGAAGCACATAATTTCTTCAGAACAAAGTTAAAGTGAGTTTTGGTTTGGCTGGTCACTTTCTTTTTGGTGTTTTCCCAGCGTGTGCTTCTGCATGTGTGTTCATGTTGCATCCTGTGCTTATCAACTTAAAACACACAAAAAGAATAGTTTCTCTAATTTTCACTGACAAATTCAGTATGCATGTTTGTATATTGACAAGATTAACTGCTCTGCTGCTTTTCCATGAGAGTAAGAGAATGATCATTTTTGATATCTCTGAAAACGAGTATGGCTACAGTATTAAAACGGTCATACATACAAGCACCCATTTGTAGATGAGTGAACATAGTTACAGCCCAAGATTGACAACTCATCCCAGTCAAGGAATGGAGAGGAAATATTAACAAGCTTAAAATAACCTATAGCAACAAGAGAGGCGTCCATGGCAAAATTGCTTTGTGAAATCATTTTTCAGTATGCATATAAACCTGACTGAATCAGTAAATGACTCAGGAAATGAATGATGTGTGCTCAGAGGCAGCTATCAGTCAGCTCAGCTTTGGTAGGCAGCCTGTTGTGCAAAAGACTGTGTAAGTACTTAGAGCTTGGTCTCTGGAGGATAGGTGCACAGAAACAAGCTGAGGTGTGCTACTTGGTGCCATTTCTTGCTCTTGTCTGCTGGTGTGTACTAAACCACAGCGCCATGTGTCAAAACAGATCCAGTTCAAATTGGGGACTCTCAACCATTGCATTGTTTCCTTACTTTTGATTCAACACGGATTGGCGGATCACTTTCTTAACTTATTTAATAAAGAATTGTACTTTTCTGAAATTTACACAAATAGTAAGCTGTTACCAGTTCAGAGAACTGAGGAGTCACAGATGGCTTTGTTACAGTATTCACAGGCACAAGCAAAAGTCATGTGACCATAATTTTGATTGAACATTAAGACCGCATCCATTTGTTGCCTGTCTGAACAAAGTTTGTGAATAGTCCCCAGATACAGTGTGGACAAATCTCTAAGTCCATGCTTTACCTGTTTGAACACAAGAGAATGTGAATTGTTCAGTAAGTTTACAAAATCTCTGCTTCCATTTCAACAAAGTGTTTACAGATGTAAAATGGACAAAATCTGTACTTCTGTTTGTTGTCAGTTACAACAAAGTGCATACATTGTCAACAGATTCAAAATGGTCAGAATCTCAGTATTTGTTGCCTGTTTGAACAAAGTATGTAAATTGGACAAAATCTCTACTTCCATATGTTGCCTATTTGAAAAAAGTGTGTATGAATTGTCCACAGATATGAAGTGGATGAAATCTCTCCAGAGGCATCTATGTATGAAGAAGACTACACGTACCTCATCCTCAGCAAAAGTATTCCCCAGAAATCGGCATCCACCTCCACTTCAACAAAATCAAAGACATCGCCTCTGAAAGACAGCAACACCACAAGCACAAAAGCTGTCTCTGAATGATGGGTGTCTAGCATTGTGGGGGCCACTCGGTGAATGTTTAGAGGACTTAAAACAGCTGGAAGATAAATGTATAGAGATAAAATGTTACATGTCTACAGTGAACATAGACAGGGGTGCAAGTGATTGAAATCTGGAAATGTGATTTGTGCCCATGTTCCATGCTAACAATGAGGGATTAAGGATGATACCTCTTAATTTTATTAGCCTAAATTGAGGTTTGGTATGAATGGATACTTTTTATAAGCATGCAAATGATATCAGTTTCTTTAAAATATCAATACAATTACAGCAAAGCAATTAGAACAATAATAAAAAAACTGTGTCAATTAAACAAGTATTTTTTGTTCACCATCAGAAACTCATGTGTGTTTAAACTGAAACTTTTACACTTGAATTTTAATGTTCCACCGAGGCTAGATAGTGCTGTCCACATCCATTATTTCACTGTTTTGGTATCCAGATAGATTTTAGGGTCGTGTCTATCTGCTTGAATGTATGTGCGTGCGCACGCGTGTGTGGGTGTGTGTGTGTGCATTCTGCACATCTAGAATAGCAACAGCACATAAGAACATGCCCAGCTTGGTTTCTTTAATTTCTCAATTTATCATGGCTCCAGGTCCTCTGTGTGTCTCCATTTGTGCAAGTGACCTGACTGTATACAACTGTTCTGATCTCTGGTTGGGGGTGAAGTGGGAGAGGGGTTGTTTGTTTTTTTAATTTATTCCACTTACTGTTCACACTGATCACCTGTGAAATTCCCAAAAATGGCCGAACAATTTTAATAGTAATTTTAAAAAATGATTAAAAAAAAGTAATTTTCTTTTGTTGCACCAAGTTAGTTTTCCAGCATTCTACATTAAAGTTTAAAGGATTTTTACAGGCTCATGTTGCTGTGTACCCACACAAAAAAACCCATTCAACTTTAATAATAATAATGGATACTTATATAGCACACTATCCAGAAATCTGCTGTAGGTGCTTTACAGAAACGCTTTGTTAACATAACACATTACATCAATGTAACATACACACACCAAAGTGTGACTACACACACACACACACACACACACACACACACACTGCATACATACATTTTAACATACATGTGTATCTAACAGCTACCCTAACATATACGCACACATAGGCAGGCACAAACTTACATAAACGCACGCACGCACAATACACATTCATATACATGCATGTAGTTATGTACACATACATATGTATACACACAGTCAAGCACAGCTAACGCAAAGGAAGTGGACCTGCCACAATTGAACTTATTGCTGAGGGAAAAGGTGAGTTTTGAGACGAGATTTAAAAAATGCGAGGGAATCAGAATGACGGAGGTTATCAGGGAGCTTGTTCCACGTCTTTGTTGGTCAGCTTATAAATAAATAATACAGTATGGCGTTTCAAAATAAGTTTGTCTGGTCTGCCAAGACTTACTATGCCACAATCACCATGCCGATTGTTTTGTTATTTTCATTTGAGGGATGCTGTTATTTTTCCCTTCATGGTGGGGTGTGTGGGGGAACAAGCCTAATTTCTCCATAAAGAAAAGAAATATAATCCATGGAACTAGCAGCACAAACAAAAATCATGCACAGCACCAATATTTTCAGTGAAATCAATGACTGACACACTGCCAGTTTTGATTTTGGAGGTCAGGCAATCAGTTCACACTTAACCATCTTCTCCCACTATCAGCTACTTGTTAACAATATTCTTGTACAGAAATCATTCAAACAGTTCAAAATCATCATCAGAATTGCCTGTTCAGCATATGCTAAAGGTCTAGTTGGTCATCAAACTTGTCTTGCAACTTTGAGAATAAAAAACATTGGCAAAACTTCACCAGATCTAACTTCTCAAAGTGCAGTTGCATGGTAGGAAACTGAAAACATGGCTGGAATGAGGTACAGTGAAACGCGTCCGACTTTCTAGAATGTGGTGCAGGTGGCACTAAAGGGTTTATACACACATATCGCACACCACGCCAAAAGCATTCCTGTGCACTGTCTAGTCTAGACCAGACATAAATTAGGATTTTAGTTGTTTCTGCAGTCATAAGGCAGCGACAGATGGAGCTTATCTGGCAAAGAGGTGAAAAGGCAGATCTGCAGGTGAGTGAGATGACTGTTGAGGGACATGTCGTCAGAGAGGAATTGAGATATGTGCCAAACATTACATGAAGTATCCTACGCTGACATGATGGGACAAATGGAAAAGGATCTGTTTGAATGAGAAGGAACTCTTGTCATACAACTTTTGTTTTTGTTTTTTTAAGGGGCTGTCTGTCTATGCAGACACAAATACCTTGCTGAAGGCAATGGTAAAATGTGTCTGAATTTGTCAGAACAGAGTCCATGCTTAGATCTAAGTTTATGTACTATGTTTGGCACTCAAGTTCAAGAGACGTTTTTTCAAAGGGATTGGAAGGAAAAAAGGGCAGAATTTCCACCGAACAGGAAATGTTCATACCTGACAATAAGTAATGTTATCCTTTGCCCTGTCACACTTCTGTATTTTGAGTGAATTGATATCAATGGCACATGTTGCTGGATACTTATCTTTACAGTAGTGTTTGGTCTGTGTGATCATTTTAAAATGTTTTTATTTTAATAATCTTTTAAATGTTTCTATGTTCTTTAGCAGAATAATTTAACAAAACCAGCTGTTGGACAAAGATCACTCCCCGTCAGCAAAGGTCACTGATGGTAATCCATTGTCAGTTGAAACAATTATTCTCCATGTCATGCAGATGTCTTTAACCCCTTGACTGCTGCTGACAAGTTCACTCGTCAAGTGAAGATTGTCATTCTCACTTGGAAAACTGAGCTTACAGGTCAAGGTGCCAGTCATTCTGTATGTAGACTTCCTCTTGAGATTGTATTGTATTTGTTCAACAAAATGAATTACCCCACTAAATAGTGGAAAAAGGAAATTTTCTTCCTAAAATTATGTTTATCTAACATACTGTGACCCACTAGTGCAGACTCCAGTCTGATTCCTGTCCTGTGCAAACTACTATCCGCCTATGTGAAGAAAACAAAAGTAGCTGCGGCCGATAACCTCCTGGAAGTATGTTACCTCCCCACTGTATCCCTGACTAGTTTCCTCTTTTTGCGGCACCTAACCGTAACCAGTGAAGTGTGCAGAGAGAACAGGAAGCGGGGAGGATGGGAGGGTCTTAAATGTGGGTCACGGTAAGTATGTTAGATAAACGTAATTTTAGAAAGAAACTTTCCTTTTCACTACACATACTTTACCGTGACCCACAAGTGCAGAATGACACGCCTCTTGAGCCATCCTTGCTGAAGTGTGACGTCTCTCCGGTAGAAATCAATAAGGCAGCAGGGTTTTTCCTGAGTGGGCAAGGTGAGAGATGAGGACCATGCCCTGACTTTGTGAACTCGGGTTGAGGAGGCAGTAAATCCCAACCCTACATCTGCATACATGCCTTTAATCACATTGTCCTTTGAGACAGAGATGTCTTGCTAATCTCAAGAGAGTGGTCAAGGAGTCAACTGATGAACTAGTGTCAAACCTTTCCAATCAAAGTGAGAGGTGGCAATGTGTACCATGTGGGGTTTTCTAAATTGAGCTAGAGGGCGGACAGTTTATCATGAAAGCCTCAAGAAATGTAAGAGGGCAGGTGGAGGCTGAACCTCAATGCAAGGTGCATGTGGCCTGATCCAATGAGTCGACATTGGCTGTGGGCCAATTGGGAAAGAAATAATTGTTTGAAGGGATCTGTGGCCCCAGACAATGGTAGCCCACAAGGATGTTGGGCTTGCCTTAGGCGTGACTGTCCTATCTGTAGAGCTCCTCCATGTGAGCTGACAGGTGATGGGCACGCCCCACCCCCTCCTTTTTTTGTGGCTACAGAAAGCGACACTGGCCTGTTGCCTGAGCATAGAATGGCAGGCATTAGGCTGCAACAGTACAAGACGCGTTACTTGGTGGCTTCTCTGCATGGGTGTGGCATGTTGGATCAACGTGCTTCAGGTGCTTCTAGGCCATGGAGTCTCTTTCTGTGGTGGGGTTCCTAATGGAATAGGTGGTCTCCATGAGGAAAGTTTGTACTGAAGGCACTGAGAAATGGGACTAGATCCATGACTGGCCTCTGGCCCTGTCTGGTACACTTGAAGTACGTATATGATGGAGCCGTGAGGGGCAGTTGGGAGAGAATGGCTGTTGATCTGCTGTACTACTCATTGGAGGGCATGAGTCAGCATGGGTAAAACACAAAACGGCTGTTGTGTGCTTACGGTATGAAGGTAGCCACCAAGGAGGTTCTGCTGAAATGTAAGGAAGCCAGACGGATGTGACGTCTTGTGGGGCAACCGTGTGCCTGAAAGACATGGTGCTGGCTGCTACAGTGACAAAGTCATCCTCAGACAGGCCCTTGGCTGAAGAATGAGGCTCCGTAAACACCTCAGGGGCTGTACCACTGGCAAGACAGTGCTTGTAGGCAGGGGACATGCCAAAATAACAAACCTTTCTGTGAGAAGCCCCTGTGGGGGGTGGTCACTGTGTTGGGCGATAGGGGAAACAGGTGACCCTGTGAATGAGGGGACTGCATGAGGAGTTAATGAGGGGCCGCCCGTAGTGAGGAGAGTGAAAACTGGAGAGAGAGAGGGAACAAGCATCGCAATAGCGATGATGCTGGCTTAAAGAAAGTAGGCTGGTATTGCGTGCTGCTGCCTGGCTAATGGCCTTTGTTGCAGCAAGATCCGTTGGAGAAGTGCATGCGGAGATTGGCCCTCTGTAATCACAGCAGTGGTTGTGTCAAAATTGAAAAGGGTCAGGCAAGTCATTCAGTCAAACCCGTTTACCCCCAGATAGATAGAAGTTACATAGATATCAAAAGAGGGCGCTAGCCAGGGGGACAAAGGGGAGGTTACCTACTTCCGGGAGGTTATTGGCCGTAGTACTTTAGTTTTCTCCGCATAGGTGGATAGTAGTTTGCACAGGACAGGAATGTCAGACCCCTGCCTGAGTCTGCACTAGTTGGGTCACAGTATGTTATTTAAATGTAATTTTAGATAGAAAATTTCCTATTAATATGATAAAGACATGTGAATGGTTTTCTTAACTTACATAAACAGCTTGATAAGATTATATTGAATCAGTATTGATGAATCTCTCAGATTGGTAGATGAAGGGAATAGGCAATTGTTGGTGCTGATGTTCACCTCAAAACGGGCATTTTTTTGCATACAAGTCAAATGTCCACATACAAACACTAGTATAGTAAGTAGTAAGCAGGGTCACTTCAATGTTTTCAACTGAAGAATTTAGTGCCTTCGAAAACTTGCCTACAGCAGCAAGTGGCAGATTCGAATCCACGATCAGATGATCATCTCTTGGGCCCTCGTAACATCCTGCCCCATTGTCTTTTTTTCTACCGTTTGGGGCTGAAAGAATAAGCCATGGATTTGAACTTTTGTAAAAAGGTGCTCGAGAGTGTGGTTCGATTCTGATAGAAGAGAGAGGGGAGTTATGCAGGGTGGATATAGGATCAACTAATCATGCACTCACTCACTCTCCTCACATCAATAGCAGGGCCACATGGAGTGGTTTTTATAGAGTGTTTACTTTACAATACAGCACACAGTAAAAAGTTCACCCTACACCTAAAGCAGCACCTATAAGCAGCACGGTAAAATTCACCCTAAACCTAAAGCAGCACACAGCCCAACAGAGATTTCCTTGTTCCTCACATCACTGATCAGTCAGTCACCCTGTGTCAGTCAGTTCTTCTGGGAGACAGCTAAGAACTGGCTGTGCTGACTAGTTTTATCCCTTCCCACAACATACTGTGTATACTAATGCAAGCTATAACACTCACTCCCCAACTAGTTGAACTGAAATAACCAATCTTTGCTTGTCCTAATGACGCTATGTGAATGACTGACAGATTCACTGCTTGATCCCAATTCGTCCAATCCAACAGACTGATCTGATTCGCTACAATTCAACCCATTTGTCTATACACATTCTATGATGACAAGTTCACCCGTTTACGTCACAAAGAGATTGGGAGACGGGACAATACAACTCTTGGCCTGTTAGCCGGCTTGATCAAAGTTCGCATTAGCATAAATTCTCCCTAGCTTACGTTCCGAAGTCCCGCCATCTACCTCAGCCATGTTTGTGAACGGAGAGATGATGAACGACTTGAAAGACAAGCCGCCACACAGGATGTTACGCTCAGCACGGGGACCGCGGCAGACATCACACAGCCGCACGTGTCTCAACGACCGAGGCGGGTGACGCGGACCAAAGGCACCGACCATGGAGTGGGGTGAGGAGGTGGAGGGGTGGAAGGGGGGAGGATGGCGTGGTGTCGGCACGGCCTCAAAGACTGGACTTGGGATGGAGCAGGAAGGGAGATAAGAGGGAGGGGGGGGGGGGTGAAGGGGTGGGGAGGGAGGGGGACAGAGTGCAGGTGCTGGGGGGGTGACACTGCTGGCACACTATAACACTTTCCAAATGCTTTATCCCTGTCCGCATGATGTCTTGGTACTGCAGTGCCAAGTACAAACAATCCACCATGCTTACATGAGAAGTCCGTTTTGCAGAAAACAAAGTGTGGCCCCTTCTTTGACAACACCAAACAAGGGTATTTCTGGTGAAACGAACTGATACTTTTGCCCTACCTTTTTTTGACTCACTTGTGTAAACAAAGTGAGTATGTTTTAACCCGGTGTTCGGTTGTCTGTGTGTGTGTCCGTGGTAAACTTTAACATCGACATTTTCTCTGCAACTACTTTGTCAGTTGACACCAAATTTGGCATAAAAATAGGAAAAATTCAGTTCTTTCCAGTCATCTTGTTTAAAACAATATTGCACCTCTGGGATGGGCACAAAAAAATAAAGAATGAAGCCTAATTATATGCAAACTGCATTTACTGTTATATTTATATTTTTTGTATTCTCTAAACTTGGCACTTTGATCTGATATTCTGACCCAACAGCTAGAGCAGTCATTATTATCATTTTTTGTTCAAACAGGAACTTCTTTTGCTTAGCATGGAAGTTTTATTTATTTTGCAAACGTTTTGGTGCAGATAGTAAAAAAGGGAAATTACTCTGTAATGCTAGGGGACTTAATTTGCTTCAAACTGATTTTTCTCATCTTAAACATTACATTTTGAAATTATACTCAATACATAAAAAGCTTGGTTTTTTTTTTTTAGGTGTATCACAAGTGAGTCTTGAAGGCCTTGCCTCTCTTGTTTTTCTTGCAATCCAACTTAAATGTTGAAGGCTGCACAATCTCATTATCTGATTCTTCTTGTGTTTCTCCCTGCCGTTTCTTGTCCACCATTTTGGATAATGAAAGAGCCACACTGGCTTTCAGTTATGTGCGCTTGTGCTTGGGCATGCAATTGCTTCAAGCACTTATGAGAACACTTGTGGGTGGCGATGGAGAATAATATAAAGAAACAAAATCCCATGAGCTGAAAAAATGTGCCACCTGTTGAAGAGAAGAAAAACATGTGGATCTGTGTTTGGATCGCATCGGGAGTGAACTGCGTAGCCAGCAATGAGGCATTTGAAGAGTTTTATGAATGCAGAGTTTTATGAATTGATGTGCAGTAGCGTTGCAATAGCTTCAAAAGCAGAGAATGCTAAACCTAAATTGTAGCATAAACTGGTCTGTTCAATACATGCTGCACAGGTCTCATTTCAAAGTTAAACATTAAAGGCAGTGTGCAATTTTTCAATGGTTTATCATCAAGGTATCACCCAAAAACATTGACTGCTTACATGCGCAAGGGGGGTAAGCCCACTCATGCACTAAACGAACGGAGTCCCAGCCCACAAACTAAGTCATCCAGATATCTGAAATCGGACTGAGAGGTTTGGAGAGAGGTAACTTCACATGATGACGAGGAGGAATTCTGTTTAATGTCCTGTCGCACATACTGGTGATAATAGGCATTTTCTTAAAGTATTGATTTTCACATCTGAATGTTATTTAAGAATACACAAGGGTATCAGAGCAAGTGGGGGAAGGAGTTGTATGGCAAGTTTGGGAAACAGTGTAGAGGGTGAAATCAAAGATGAATATTTGAAATAAACAGAAGTACAGTTGTATAAAATTACTTAATGGAACAACTGATAATGAATGTAAAAAGACAAAAACATCAATATTCCCATAAACATATGTGCAGTTAAAGACTTGCGTAGTTATACAAGTTGTGCAGGTAAGGCTTCAAGACTTCTTGTAGCCTTTACCTCCTTTTATCTGTCATCTATTTTCAGCCTGATTATCACATGGCTCAGTGTCAGCATCCCTCAGGCGAGCAGATGTGCCACACACCCTCCATGGAAGGACACCATGTGCTGAGGTTGGGGGTGATATGGATACCACTACTGGAATGCAAGTTTCATGCAATGGAGACTATAAACTGAGATCCTGTGTGCAACATGCACTAACTGCATGTAAAAACAACAAAAAATCCCACAGCAACAAAAGGGCTGTCCTGGCAAAAAGCTGTACATAATCAACTAACAATAACACTGGCAGACAGACAAGAAGAAAACATGGGTGGCACTGAACTAGTGCAACACACTCTCTCGAAGGAGATTAGCCCGAATTTCTCGTAATCTGTTGTAACAAACTACAAGTGTGGGTGTATTTTGGACTTGGTTCATTTCAAATCCCTGTTCAGCAGAGTTAAAAAAACAAAAACGGACAAACCTCAATAACTGTACACACTTCCAACTCTCTGAATCCACACATGAACTCTATTTCAATATATATGAATTTTTATTTTATGGTTTGCATGAGAATTGGCAGATTAGTCCTTCCAGGTAAAAACTGGATAAAAAGGTTAATTGTCTATAAAATTAGGAAAGGAGGGGAACATGCAATTAAATGCTTGACACCCAAGCGTTAACCAATCATAATGAACTATGCTTTTTTTTCTTTCCAAAGTTAAATCAATTTCCCTTTGTGATAGAAACCGCAATATATAAGGCCCACTTCCAACTGATGTACACCTCTGGACAACATGATTTCCATTGTGATCTTTCCAAAGACATCAAACAAAAACTGGGTCATAGCTCAGAAGTTATAACTGAGCTACTGTTCACATCCCATCCTGGCAACTGGTTGGGTGGAGATATTCAATCTCCAAAGATCAACATGTAAGTTGACCTAATTGTGCCTTTATATCCATACATTGTGCACCTTTACAAATTTATATCAGGAACTGGGTCACGGAAATACAAACAAAACTAGCACTGAGTATAGCTGCCAGGTTTTTAAAAACAGTGTACAGCCAAGCACAACAGATGACGGGTACGGATTCTTGATGGCAGCTAAATTCATACTGTATTTACGCACTTACTTGGCACAGCTCTATTCTGTGCAAAGAGGGCATCTGATCACTTAGAAAAAACACCAAAAAGACATCCAATTCCAAGGTATTTTCTTGGTGATTGATCAATCAATTCATTTCAGTCCCAAAATAGGTTTTAAACAATATTCATTTCAGTTCAGAAATCTATTGTACAACAGTGTACTTCAATTGAACAGCAGTCAAGCGCTACCACCATTCAGAACCCACAGGCTCATGTATACACCAAAGTAAAAATCATCATGTACAGTATATACACTTTTTTTTCTTTTTTTTTTTTTTACTGATAAAATATGATCAAGAAAAAAAAGTGCTCCCAACACTTTTCAACTTCCAATCAGCAGTAAGCACTTGAGCTTGTAGATTTCAAGAACAAATGACATCAATTTAGACAACATTCTACTTCAAAAAGGCAACATAATTACTGAATCACTCAAGAGGAGTGCTGATACCAGCCTTGCTCAAGTTAACATAAAACTTACATGATAAAAACGATTCATTCATTTTTTCTTCACACATCTTTATTGTCCAACTGGTGATGGACAATGCCCCAGTTCACCCAATATTCACCAATTATATTTCATTACAGTTCACCCCTAAATATTTTATTTGATTACAGTTCACCCCTTAATAGTCAAGAGTTTTTCATTTCCACACATTAGGAGTTTTGTTAAAAATATTACTGCAAATCTGTATTAATTCATGAACCAATGCCAATCAGTATTTACATTAAAACAACTTCAACACTGAACGATTTGTGTGGCCAATTGCCTACCCACTGATGTGCCGTTTCACTGCATAAATGTTGGGTACAAATTAAATGTCAGGTATATCAATAATGCACCATGTCTACATAAAACCTGGGAAAATGAAAACCAAGCAAAACATGCATTTTGTATCTGAATGGGCTGGAAAAAAGCATACATGGTTTTGATAGTTCTGAAGAAAAAAAGTGAAACTGAAGGTCAACATTGATTTAAAGAAGAAAAATCAAGTGATTTTGAAAGTTTTGGGTCAGAAGACTGGGATCTGTGACAACCCCCCCCCCCCCCCCACCTTCCTTCAGGCTAAAAACCCAACCACAGTATGTGTTATTTAAAAAAAAAAAAAAAAAAAAAAAAAAAACACTTAACTTTCCTCTGGTCTGATTTCTAACTGTTGACTGTAAACTTTGAATGGCGCAAGATTCATACTTCTTTTGATGTAATTCTCTTTGAAGATTAAAAAACACACAAAAAGATTTAACACACAACAACAACAGAAAAATCTCCATTAACATTCAGATTTCTGTGGACTGAAATGAGCAACACCACAAATACAAATACTCTCCAGATACTACTGGACAGTCAAAAAAATCTCAATGCTGGATCAAAAAGTAAAACAAAATGCACACATAAGCAAACAGTTCTGCATCAGCAGGGCTGTCTTTGTAATTCCTTGAAAATTAGTATTCAAACCTCTACACGCATACAGACAACTTAGAAATCAACAAGAGATTCCCTGCAATACTGGTTTGGAGGGGAGGGGGATCAGACCTTGTGCTGCAGTAGAAAGTTTTCTTTACTCAGACTGAGTCAGAATCGAAAGTTTGAACTTACTTGAATAATCTCAATGGTTTCACACAACCTTCATCAACAAAACTGATGCAGGAGTGTGATATAGGCTATGAGTGAACAAAGTTCACAGCTGCATTGAAGTTGCATGGCCACAGATGCCCGACTGCTGCAAGAGGCCAGTGTCCCAGTTGATGCTAGACAATGCTAGACAATGTGACAGCTCAGCCAGTTGAGGCCGAGCTAGCAGCCTCCTACTCCCACCCCACTGCTTTTCCACAGCAAAATGGCTGGAGTCAGGGTGATCAACACCCCTGATCACTAAACTGGTGTCATCCAAAGCAAGTCCTTTTCCCAGATCAACCACCAACCAATTCACCTTTTCTAATTAGCATGGCTTTTGTTTTCTTGACACCATATCTAAGGACTTCAGTTTAAATAATTTTTGATACACTTAAAATAGCACATGTGGGCACACTGCATACGCAGACAATTTACCCAAAGACTGGCAAGTTCAGTTATCATCATATATCACTTGTTTGCTTCTGAACTAAACACTATTAAAAAAAAAATTTTTTTAATTAAAATGGTATGCTGAAGCACACAAACATGAGATCCTTGTGTGCATGTTCAAATTATTCAGAACTGTTCATGTTGACATTATCGAAATACTGTTGGGTTTTGTATTCTCTGACAAAAGATAGAGCTGCCCTGATGAAAAAACCATGAATATTTGTGAAGAACCACATAACAAAAAGTGCTCACAAGGTTTCTGCTGTGGATTAATTTCTTTTTCTCTTTTCTGTGCTCCTCTTTCCCAATCTGGAACACTTTCAATGATGCTGGGTATCATAACACTAACAGTCTCAGATAAGATAGTTTGTCAGAATGGTGGTCAAATTACACTGCAAAAAACGGAAGCTCCTTCACAAAAAAAAACAAAAACAAAAAAAAAACAAAAAAACAAAACAAAAGTGCAACACGCAAAAATCACAGGCCTGGAAAGTAACACTTCCCTGTGTTAAAACCCACTATACACAAAAAGCCAACAGGAACAACCTAACTGCCCTTTCCAACCAATGGAAAATTATACAGCCAAGGACAAAACTTAGCAAACCTGGATAACATATCTCCACCCACCTCACACTCATGATAAAACTTACATATCGTGTAAACAGCAAAACTTAAATCTAAAAAAAATCCATAATCTAGACAACCCCTCTTCCTATGTTTCTAAAGTAATGTACTACTACATTTTTCACAATGTTAACTACCGTACACATTTTTCATGATGAAAGACAATCTTTGTGTGCTTTTCTTCCCCTCTCTCTCTCAAATCAACCTTTTCCAGTGACAGCCTTCACAGTGTAAAAAGGCTTTGTGTCACACACCAGGCCTCTCCCTATTTTCACAGCTGAATTACTGTTTTCTTGTAACTCAATTCATTTATTACTTTCACATCCCCCCCACACAAAAAACCACCCTCCCCTCCAAAAAAACACACACAAAATCAGCCCTGCACACACACAACAGGTCAGGAGATAACAGCACAGCCAAAAATCTGTGATGCTTTCACGTCAGCTGAATGCAGGTGACAACGTTCAGGACGCCACTCAGAACCGCTCTATCATGGAGTCTCGGTCTTTGCCAATGCCAATCCACCGCACTGCAAATGACATGACAATATTTAGTCAATTCATCCATAGAGCAGGGAATAAAAACCATACATCACTTGTTCTACTTTTGCCCACCAGTATTCCACTTTATTTAACCCCATGTTGTTGCCTTCATTTTATCCCGCCTAGACTATTGCAATTCTCTCTTAGCTGGCCCTCCCAATGATAAACTCAGAATAGTGCAGCTTGACTCGTCCTTAAACAGTCGAGGAGAGTGCTACTGCTCTCCTGCGGACACTTCATTGGTTGCCCGTTCAAGCCAGAACTGAATATAAAGTTGCCTGTCTATGCTTTCAGTGCCAGAATTGTAATATCACGCCCTCATATTTTCCTGAGCTTGTTAACCCGTACTTGTCAAACAGAACACCGAGATCTCTTGACTCCTCCCAGCTAACTGTTCCCCTGATACTTCCTTAACTCCTGTGGAAAGAGGTCATTTTCCGTCTTCAGTCCACTTGGAATTCTATGCCTATTGCTCTCAGACAAACAACACATCTATCTACCCTTAAGCAAATCTTAAAACTTACCTCTTTAAAAAAATACTTGTCATAACTCAAACAGTGCTGTTGTCCCAGGCTCATGGCAATGTGTGTGTGTGTGATGTGTGAGTAGAGAGAATGAGAGTGGGTAGATGGATGGTGGTGGAGTGGTTTGAAAGGGAGAATGACTGCCGATTTTTACCCCTTTTACCTTTTCTATCCAAACCTTTATTTTACAATTTTTACAAAATCTATGGCATGCAAATTACAATTATGCTACTTTCTACATGTATGTATTTTAAGTGAAAATTGCTGTTTTCTCAGCCATTTAATCGTGTGTGTGTGTGTGTGTGTGTGTGTGTGTGTGATTATGTTTGTGTGTTGGAGTGTAACAGTTGTAGTATTAAGAGTATGTTACTTAGTGGGTTTTGTGCATTGTGTTTTTATCATATTAATGATTCTGTTTTACGTTTCTACTACTTTTTATGTGCTTTCTTGTTTCACTTTAGGTACTGGATTGTAAAGCGCTTAGAGCTTGCTCATGCTTGAATGATAGTGTTACATAAAAATAAAACATTATTATTATCAACATGGACAGATGTGATGATGCCATGGCAGAATTAGGGGTTGGACTTCGCTCCTAATTTTTCCACACTCCACCCAGGTGTGAACAGGGAACCAGACTTTGGTTGAGAAAGGAATAAAACAGCGAAAGGAAAGGATTGGGTTCTGCCTTCTAATGCCAAGTCTTAGACATAGTAAATATATATTAACCTTGTCACTTGTCTGCATGCTGCCAATTGCGATTTACCGAGACTGGATCACTTCCCAACGACAAGCAGTGTTCTCCACTGAGCTGTAAGATCAGTTTTGTTTTCTTCACTGCCCCACTTGTTGATTTCACAGCACATCCACTGCTGTCTGTTTAGGTTAACTCACTCAGTACGGCCAGTCCTCTCTTCTCCTCTATACAGACTCCTCGGATGTCCAGTCGGTGTCTGAATGACCCAACCTTTAGCTTCCGTCGTCAGAAGTATGGTATTCTTTGTCAGTATTCACGTCTTCTGTATAAAAGCCTTCCGCTTGCAATATTTTGATGATGGTAACTGGGATGAAATGCTGTTAACGTCGTCTCTTTCGCCGTTCGTATGGAAAGAGTTAAAGGTCCTGTTGCCTTTCTGGCCATGGGGACAGTGTATTCATGTTTCTGGCCATGGGGACAGTGAATTCATGTTCAGTCTTTCTGGCCATGGGGACAGTGTATTCATGTTCAGTCTTTCTGGCCATGGGGACAGTGTATTCATGTTCAGTCTTTCTGGCCATGGGGACAGTGTATTCATGTTCAGTCTTTCTGGCCATGGGGACAGTGTATTCATGTTCAGTCTTTCTGGCCATGGGGGCAGTGAATTTATGTTCACTATGTCTCCTTTCTGGCCATGGGGGCAGTGAATTTATGTTCACTGTGTCTCCTTTCTGGCCATGGGGGCAGTGAATTTATGTTCACTATGTCTCCTTTCCGGCCATGGGGGCAGTGAATTTATGTTCACTGTCTCTCCTTTCTGGCCATGGGGGCAGTGAATTTATGTTCACTGTCTCCTTTCTGGCCATGGGGGCAGTGAATTTATGTTCACTGTCTCCTTTCTGGCCATGGGGGCAGTGAATTTATGTTCACTGTCTCCTTTCTGGCCATGGGGGCAGTGAATTTATGTTCACTGTGTCTCCTTTCTGGCCATGGGGGCAGTGAATTTATGTTCACTGTGTCTCCTTTCTGGCCATGGGGGCAGTGAATTTATGTTCACTGTGTCTCCTTTCTGGCCATGGGGGCAGTGAATTTATGTTCACTGTGTCTCCTTTCTGGCCACGGGGGCAGTGATTCCACATTCACTGTCTAGGGCTCAGCACAGAATGGTGGGGCCCACTTCAAGTGTTTAACGCGGCAACCAGTCAGGTTTCCATTCACATCTGGGTGGAGTGAGGAAAACTGGAGGAATAGCCTTTCCCAAGAACACACCATGCTGAAAATGGGCCTCAAACTGTGATCACTGGATCAGAACTCTGATGCCTTACTGACTCTGTCATAATGCCCCTTTATTCATTCAAATAAAAGTAACCAAGAACACTTCACATGAAGAAAAATGAACCAAACAAGAAATTTTCTTTTTTTGCCTTTGTTACTGCCCTTTTCCAGCACAAAAAGATGACAAATCTGAAAACAGATATAAAGGATCAAAGAACAGCTCTTCTGATGATCGACTCTCATGCATTCCCAATTTCAACAAGCATGGCAGGAGAGCTTTTGGTTTTCAGCTTTACAACCTGAAATTCACTGCCTTTTTCATGGTGACAGTCCTTCGTTTACACTGCTTGAACATTGTTTTAAAACTAATCTAAAAACATTCCTGATCAAACAGTCACTATATAATCAAGGCAATCCATTCCACATCTGTATTTTATGGATCCACAGATCTATTTTCTATGTGTGTGTGTATGTGAGTGTATTCTTGTGTGCTTTGTGTCTGACTAATATTGTAAAGTGTTTGGTATGTCTGAAAGCCCAGTATGAACGTACTATTACTATCATCACTGCACAAGATGACCCCATCAGTGATAGAGGGGACACCTATCCAATACACCAACCACAAGCTGACACACATTCACTCACCTGGGACGTGCAGGTGTCCCTGAATGACGTTGATGTACTTCTGTGCATTGGGGGGCAAGTCTTCCCACTTGCGCACGTTCTCCGTGTTGGTCTTCCAGCCAGGCAGGGTCAGGTATTCCACTTTTATCCTTTGCAGGTCATCGTCGGAGGCTGTCCACACACACAAATCAGTACTGTGCATTAATTGCAACAAACGGCATACCAAGAAAAGCATAAGTCAACAGAACTCTAGACAAAAAAATGCAATAGAAATTTACCAGACTAAAAACAAAATGTATGGATCAAAGTAATACAACAGCTGAGAAAGGAAAGTGATACAAATACAGACATCACAAAAAAGTTCAAGACAACTTCATAAAAGCAGCTATGTTTTTGTAATAAAAAATTTTTTTTTAAAGAAGAAAAATGATCTAAATTATGCAGTCTGGATTTGGTCCAACAGAAGCTTCTCATCGAACACATCAGACGCAGTCAGTACGACAAACAGCTGTTTCAGGTACATAAGCACCACAAACAGCTTGAAAAAAGCATGTGAAAAATCAATGTTTCAGCCCAATAATTACAGTTATTCAGTGGTTTTCTAACATAGCTGTTGTTTTTCATTGTAAAGAATGGAAGCACATGTGCAAGAAAGCACCTCAGGTTATGAGTGGTGCTCATTACGCTGGCTGCATACCTCACTGTTTGCTGGAGTTTCAGCATCGTTTCACCTTGCTCCCAAGAAGAAAACTGTTTATGTTTTCAAGTGGTCCTTCACATTTTGTAAACCCCGTGGATAAAGACAAACTGTCAAGCAAACAAAACGAGAGAAAAGAGTTGTTCGCATGACAAAACCAGACTTGACAGTCATCTAGGCTGCTGTTGGTGAGACAATAGCATAGACTTCCGAGTCGCTGCTGGCCATAGAATGAATAACAGAAGTGCTCAGCACTGAAGGAAGCAAATCACGCTGACTGGCAGAGCCAGAACTAGACCTTCTTACTGTGTTGGTCATAAAAACAGGCCAACCGGGCAACTCAGTTGGAGATAGCTTGCAACAGTCTGACACAATAATTATGTGCCAACAAGGGAATATGTCACCCTCCATCACGGAATGAGTTGCTTTGCACCTGACCAACTTTGCCGCTAGCGCCGATTTTAGGTGGGTGGGGGTCAGGTTGTCGATTTTCAGATTTTGACTTCATAGTAAACTTTAGGCTTTCTTTTATCTCATATCAAAGTATCTAGGCATAACTGTGTCTTCTTTTGCCTTAAAAGTGTGCTTAAAATACCTAACCCATCATTGTGACCGCCTGTGACTTCGCAAAATCGACCAACTTTGACAAGCTTGCCCTCCCTAATCTCTTGGAATCAACTGGTCGAATCATACATCGTTTTAAAGGTCAAGTCCGTCTCTTTCAATATATGTCCTACTCATTGGTTAAGTTTTAAGCTACAAGCCAATCGTCGCTTTCAAAATAAGGACACACTATTTAAACAATGCGTCACTGTGAAGGAAAACACCCTCTGTCATTGGCCGAGAGAGGCCACGTGACGAAACCAGCCATTCTGATTCAGTACACTAGCCTTAATGGAACATGGTCGCAGTGAACGAAAACACACATTTCAACGCAGACTTAGCAATTTACTGACAAAATACACTTGCGCTGCAAACATTTTGCCATTAAGTGAAGACGATGACATTTGTGTGTATCTAACCCAGTACTTCATTAATGGAACTGACCATTCCAACTAGGCTGATGGTCATGAAATCGATCTCAGTGAATACAAAGGCAACGCTGATTTCAAAAGCAGACGATGCAGGATTGTCATTCAGCTTTCAACAAGAACAATATTAATTTTGATGCAGATGACGAATCAACATTTGCACTAGATACAGGAATGTTGGAAGCCTTCCCCTGTAATTGCCGAAATCAACATGCGCCAGGTGCCATCAGTGGTGTGACTGGCATGGAAACGAGTGAAACTGACTTGCCGCACTCAAGTGAGAGAACTTTCTCACAATTCACACAAGGAAAATACAAAGTGACTGGGGGACTGGATATAGCTGCAGTGTCTGAAGGTAAGGATTCAGATTTTACCCACATTTACAAATATTAAAATGTAATGATGGTATAATCAATTGATAATAATCTATTTAACAATGATTGACTCAAGACTGACTTATTGTCTGTACATTGGTGCAGAAATTCACTGTTTGACATATGGAACCAAAATAATTAAAATAAAGTGAATCCGAGGAAATTAACAGAGCGTAAATTAAAAGAAAATCACACACACACACACACACACAATGTGTATACATGTCACACACACTCACACTCTCACACACACACACTAACAATGTGTGTCACACACACAATGTGCCACATACTCACACAATGTGCCACATACTCACACAATATAACACACACACACACGCGCGCGGTCCCTTCACAGTTTAACCATTACATGTAACTGAGCATGGGAAAGTACATGGGCATGACATCATGAACAGTTTTCAGTTTCACAGAATTTGCTTCAATGGAGATTTTCTGTGTATGTGTGTCAGGTTGGTGTGTGTGTGTGTGTGTGTGTGTGTGTGTTGTTTTGAGGTAAATAAATATAGAGTTGTGTCAACAGTAGATACTAATAGTATTACTAATAGTTCAACTTTTTTCCCCCAGCCTGATGGTACTTTATATGCCTGCCTGTACACCAATGAATAATTCTGAGATCACTGCTGGCAAGTCATATCATCAGAAGGAGAGGCAACACCACCACAATAACTACACTGTCAACTAAAGAATTGTCTGCTGGTGAACTATCTATGAGTGAGTCATTTTGTGGTCAACTGTTAAATAAAATGTACTATGATTTATTGTATAAATTTACCATGAAGTGTGCAAACTTATTTTCTTTTTACAAACATTGTATAGATGTACATGTATGGAACTGTAAAGTTTTGTATAGACATTTACATAAATGATATCAGTGTGCATGTGCTTGACATGCCACCATGCATAAAGTAACAATGCATTTCAGCATGTCATGCATAGGCACACTCGTATGCACACTGATACTCATAGTGATACAGCATTGATAATCACGATTTCATACCTTTATTATCAGTAAACTGCTTTATCTGATTATATTATGAAAGAAATAATTATCTCACTCTCTCTCTCTCTATATATATATATGTATGTATGTATATGTATATATTAGGTAAGTGTATTCTTTTTACCTTCTGATAACATACATAGAACTAGAAGTAAAGCATTTTGTAAAGTCGTGTGTAAAGAATGAAATCTGTGATATAGGTGTACAAAACTGGAATTAATGTTTGATATTTAATCTAACATTATTAGCATTAATGAATAAACTTCAGAACATACAGAAAATAATTCAAAACAAAGAAGATGAAAAGAGATTAAGAGGTATTACATAACAAACTGTTTCAGAATAAACCATGCATTTTTGGAACATACTGATGCCACCAGTGGAGAAAAAAGAGTGGAGGAAGAAGGTTCAACATTAACGCCATCCACCCTGATGACTAACACTTTGAACCACAAGAACTGATTACCTGTGCCACATATCTGCACATTCTTTTAGAAGAATGTGTGAAGTATGGGTTTGGCAAGTAGGTTTTCTTTGCAGATGAAGTGTTTGAAGTGTTCATTTGGATTTTGAAGTATATTTCATTTGATGCTATGCTGGGAAAAAAGGCACATGAGCTTGTACCTTGTGTGTGAGCAGTTTTGTTGTATGGATCTTTTTGTTATTTTGTTGTGCTTTTTGCATGTATTATGTTAATATCACAAGCACAGTAAGCCAGTGAGCACATTGAATTACAACAATTACATGATTCGGCATGTTTTAGCATTTCCCCCCTTTAATCTGGCATAAATTTTAGTACACATACTATACAATGCAAAAGTTTCATAGCAATTGGACCACAAACAACACCACAACAAAACTAATCTTAAAACTAGTAGGTTCTTAGTGTGTTGAGCTGATTAAAAAGTAAGTATACTTACCCCTCAGTCTCAATTCTTTCCAAAAAGATAAAATTCTTAATGGAATAAAATCAAGTGCACTCAATATTTTTCTTTCAAACTTTGTGTAATAGTGGATATTGCCCTTACGTATATGTGTGCCAAATTTCATGAACATATCTTGCTTAGAAATATGTAGTTGCTATGAACATGTTCCAAAACTTTTTGGCCTAGATTTCTTGGTTCGTTACTTTCGTGACTTTAGAACTTCAAATCACAATAATGTTTCACAGAATCATCCGATTTACAAACTTTTTCTTAGCTGTAAAGCTCTTTTACTGCAGATTTATGATATACCAATAACTAAAAATCGACCTCTGGTGCAAAGCGACTCATTTCATGGTGGAGGGTCACATATATGATTTCCTCATTTTAACACAATGGCATACAGGCATCCCATGTAAACACACAAAACATTATCTCTGTCTACCTCCAAGCCAGAAACTGTAAAGTGTACTGAGAATGGAAGAGAAAAGGGGGGAAAAGAATACTGGGGAAAATAATCAATTAAAAAATTATATATAATAAAATTAAAAAAGTTAGGTTTTTTTTTTAAATAATCAATTAAAAAAATCATATATAATAAACGAAGTTACAGATTTTTTTTAACCCCCCCCCCTTCCCTTTTTTGGGGGTGGGTGAGGGTGGGCTTAATTTTTACCATCCAGGTAATCATAAATCATTTTTATTTATCATTTTTATTTCAAAAAATGTTTACACACATACACACACACACATTCACTTATATATTATAAAACAAGGCATAGATTTTATTTATTTTTTACCTGGGAAAGTTTCCAACTTTTTGCCATCCAGGTAGTAGGCAATGCCAATCTTCACCTCATCAAATACGTCCAGGATATCCAGCTTGGTCACTGCCAGACTGCACACACACGCTGCTGGTCAGAGCAGAGCCTGTATTGTATACATCACTACCTGATTGTCAGACTGCGTGCACACGAGCGCGCACACACACACAGACACCCTCTGCTGGTAAGAGCAGGACCTGAGTTAAATATATACATAAACTGACTGCCAGGCTGCACACATGCATGCACACACACTCACACACACACACACACAGTGACATACACACACTCACACATGTGACATACACTGCTGGACAGAGCATGGCCTGAACAAGGTACATCACTATCCTGCCCCTTCACCATGTGGGTGCTGAACAGCCATACACCATCTATACCACAGTGATTAAAAGCCCAGGGTCCCAACAAATGTGACCACACAAAACGCCACACTTTTTCCAAACCCAACTGAAATCTTTTCTGCCAATAAAGCCAAAACAGACTGGCCAATTCTCTGCCATTCGATTTTCATCCTTTATTATTTGATCAATTGTTTGTTTAGCTTTCTTTTTTCTTCCTTTTTTTCTTTCTTTTTTTATTTTTAAAGCTCTTTGGGTTTCTTAAACACATTAAGCTCTTTGTTGAAAGGACTGGTCAATGGTTTATCAAAATTCCAAGAGTTTTCAAGACTCTGAATGGCAAATATCTTTTTCCATGATTTTTCCAACCTTTAAAATGATTCTTTCACTTTTTCCATGACTGTGCAAATCCTGTAAAACTTAATTCATTTACATAAACAAAAAAAGAACCCCTCCCCCTCAAAAAAAACAACAACAAAAAATCAATAATCAGTATCATAATTATATCCCTGTTTTCTGAAAATAAAGTATGCAAAATATCAAGAATTTGAAGAAAAGAAATGTGCTTATATACAGAAAAGCATCATTAGCTAAGCTAGCCTGACATGTATATGAATATTCATTTGCATTTGTCTACTATTAGCCAGGCAACCTAACATGTATATAAATGTTCTTCCATGAAGCAAATTCTCACACCCTGGTCCCCAAGTGCTTTTGTAAATCTATTTTTGTCAGTTCCAGTCAAGGCACTGCAGCCTTTTAGCAGATGCATGCGTAAGTTCTGACAGTGAGCCACACTGGAAAAATCTGGCACCACAATCAATACCTGGATTATTATCTTAAATGAAAGAGGGAAAAAAGCAATAAGGCACAGCTTTTATACATTGCCTGTAACACACCTCATAAAAATCCTTTCAGGTTATAGTTTTTACATACATTGCTAATAATCTGTTACCTCACAATGGTCTCATTAACACTAATAAATTAGGACACCTGATCTTGTCTGGACACAGACACCTTTCCATACTCTTGGCAGAAATTTATACAAAAAGCCAGCCATACAACAGTCAATTACTATCACCATTATACCAATTGCCAACTGATAAAATTCTACTAACCTGACGTTTTCTCATCTTCCTAAACTCACAGAACTTATGCAATAGACATACAGTGCTAATAAAATAATAAAGGTCACACTCCCAGTCAATTACTCTTAAAATTCAATAAAAGCACTTAAACCGATTCAAGGCAACCTTATATCAACCTTTTCACTGCCAGGAAAATAAGATTTAAGTGAAATCTATTTGCCAGGGTTTTTTCCACAAAAAACGGGTATAAATTTTCAAAAAATTCTGTGCTCTTTGTTATTGGAGAAAGACCCATAAAAGTATACATTTTCTGAAAGGTAAATGAATAAAGAATACAAAACACATGTTTTCTCATTTTATATATTTTCTGTGACATGCTGTTGTTTTGAAATCAGTGTTTTGTTTTTTGTCACATTTTTAACTTGTTCATTACAAACATTAGTCAGGTAATTTGCACTAAAATATTTTCTGGACAAATGGATAACATCTGCACATACAAATTATACAAGAACAATCACAATAAAAAAAAAAAAAATAAACAAAGAGACATACACAATGTATTGTGCCTTCTCCAAGTGATAATATGGATGTGGGGCCATGCCCCCTCGGTCTCCACCCCTCTCCTCTTCACCCCTCTCACACGATCACTTCATCCAGTTCTCATCAGACTGCGTTGGCTGTGTGCCAAGAAAATCGCTCACACTGTGTCCTGCTAATAATTTGGTCACTTTCTGTCTCCTGCTACAGCTGTACAGCCAGCATCACTTACTGATAGTTGTATCTTGGCCAGTCTCATGATTGCTCCCTGTATTTTCTATCAAATTGTCCTATGAATGTTCATCACTGTCTTCTCCTTCGAATTTACACTTCAATTCTTTCTGAGCATCAGCTGAACAAAGCAATCTTGGTTGATTTTGTGCACCACAATAGCATGTCTTGAGGTGTCTTGAGCAAGCGAGGAGAGGAGCCAGGCAAACACTGCGGCAGTAATCCAACCAAAACGTTTAAATAAAGGGCTGCCTCATGACGTAGATGGGGTTTCTAGCTATAAATAAAATCCAGATTCTCCAAGCTAAAGCTACCAGTATTTTTGTCAACAAACTCAATGCAAACCATGGAAAAAAGTCAGAATATTTCGATGATGAGTTATCTCATCACTGTGGCAGTGAAGCATACATGTTTGTGCTGATGAGTCATCTCGATTTTGTCATATAGGCAGCCTAGGGGTTAACCAGAACCAGGAAAATACTATTCAAACTCTAGATTTTTAATCACAAACCTTTTAGAAATCTAACCCTCAAGACCAAACATTTTTTTTAACCCCTAGGCTGCCTGCATGACGAGATAACTCGTCATGGCAAGCATGTATGCTTCGCTGCCTGCATGACGAGATAACTCGTCATCGAAATATTCTGACTTTTCCCTGGTTTGCATTCACTTCCTTGGCAAAAATAGTGGTAGCTTTAGCCTGGGGAATCTCTCTAGATTCTATTCATAGCTAGAAACCCCATCTACGTCATGAAGCAGTCCTTTATTTGAACGTTTTGGTTGGGTCACTGTCCAAGTGTTTGCCTGACTTCTCTCCTCGCTCGCTCAACAAAATGTCGGACTGACGCCGTGCTCAAGACATGCGATCGTGACGAACTAAATCAAAAATGATTTCTTTCTTTAGCTGATGCTCAGAAAGAACTGAAGTGTAAATTCGAAGGAGAAGATAGAGATGAACATTTATAGGACGATCTGATAGAAAATAAAGGGAGCAATCAAGAGAGTGGCCAAGATGCAACTGTCAGTGAGTGATGTCAGCTGTACAGCTGTTAGCAGACGACAGATGACCGAATTAGCAGCAGAGCGATATTCTTGGCACGCAGCCAACGCGGTCTGATGAGAACTGAATCAAGTGACCGTGTGAGAGGGGTGAGGAGGAGGGAGGGGGGGGGGGTGGAGACTGAGGGGGCGTGGCCTCACATCCATCTTATCACTTGGAGAAGTCACAATGTATTGTGTATCTATTTCTTAAAAAAAAAATATATATATATTGTGGTTGTTCTAGTATGATTTTGTGTTTGCAGATATCCATTTGTCCAGAAAATATGATGTTTTTGTGCAAATTACCTGACTAATGTTTGTAATGAACAAGTTGAAAATGTGACAAAAAACAAAACACTGATTTCAAAACAACAACATGTCACTAAAAATATATAAAATGGGAAAATAGCATGTGTTTTGTATTCTTTATTCATTTACCTTTCAGAAAATATATACTTTTATGGGTCTTTCTCCAATAACAAAGAGCACAGAATTTTTGGAAAATTTATACCCGTTTTTTGTGAAAAAACCCTGGCAAATAGATTTGACTTAAATCTTATTCTCCTGGCAGCGAAAGGGTTAATTATTACATCAGGAATCTGACTGAAAGGCTCATTATTTTGAGTGCTGGCATATGCTTCTTGAATGAATCGACAGATGCAAACAGTTATTTCAGTGTAAAGATCCTTTCAGAACCTTCTTTTCTAAAATCATAATTATACTTGATCTTCAAATCTAAATTCAGGAGGGACATTTTTTCTGTTACGTGACCAACATCAACTTGCTGATGACTGTCATGGCTGAGGCATGCTGGGTATTTTCTTGTCTCCATAGCCCACCAAACATTAACATGCATTACAGGATCTTTAATGTGCGTATTTGATCTTCTGGATGCGTATACACACAAATGGGGTTCAGGCACTAGCAGGTCTGCACATAAGCTGACCTGAGACAGAAAAATTTCCACCCTTTACCCACCAGGCGCATTACCGAGATGCAAACCCGGGACTCTCAGATGGAGAGTCCAAGGCTTTAACCACTCGGCTATTGCACCCAACATTCCTCTGATGTGCTTAATTTTCAGTAAAGAGAGCAAGATCCAAATTTTTTTTTTAATTGCAAACACTGGTCATTCTTCAAAATAATTTTAGGACAAACACAGCAATTAATTTTCTACAAAATATTTTTTCAAAACCCGGATGAGCCATGAACAATTATCTGTATCTTCCATCATAACCTGGACCAGAACAATACAATTCACAATAAGTTTACATCACACAGTACCACTGTTTCCACGTCACTGTACAACACAGATCATAAGACCTGACTGCAGTAAATCTCATGCAGTAAATCCACTGAAATTCAACATCAAGTACACCTCATAGTATCATTGTCTCCATTTTACTGTATAACGGATCAGAAGATGCAACTTGCAACAGGTTACGTACGCAGTGAATCCGTTGATCATGTTGGAGTACGACAGCATCACCAAGTCCAGCCAGCCACAGCGCCGAGGTCGACCCGTGGTCACCCCGTACTCATGACCTCGATCCAGCAATATCTTGCCAAGGTCCTGGGACACAGTAACCAATCACATACCTCTCAGTTCCCCACTACACCTCATCTCTAGAGAGCTACTCATGTATTCTATCATCCATTCACAGTTCATCATTATCCGTCTCCTAACCCCGGATGAGGCTGTGGAGGCACCACTGATGACTCACTCACAATCTCCTGCCATGTCTTATATACAGGTTTTTTATCACAAAATTTAAAAACTTTTAAAAACCTTTAAAACATGAAAAGTCCTTTGTTTTTAAACCTTAATGCATCCTGACTTTGAAGGTGTTTGACAAAGTCTGGCATTGTACATTCCCATGCAACATTTTGCACAACAGAAGGCAGCTGCATGGATGAATGCTTTTTGGCCTTTTGACTTAAGAAGCCAGTCAAGCAGTTGTATACCTGACCTGAACCCTTTTTTCCAGTCTGCTCGACAGAAAACAAATACACTTGTAGCAACAACTGACACAAGTACCATATTTTAGGGACTGCAAGGCACTTTGGATAATAATGTGCATCCCCCAAATTTCAAAGAAATTCTAATTTAACAATACATAAGGTGCAGCATATCATACAGCGCTCATCAAAATGATAACAAAAAAAGTCAAGCACTGATGGTAGATCAATGTGACGGCCATGTTTGAACCTTCAGCTAAAGATATTGAAGCCATGACATCATCATGGGAACTATCTTCACATGTTGCTTTCTCTGCTCTGTCGATCTCTACCTTCCTGGACCCACCCTGGTCCTGCTCCCCCTACTGAGTTTTTGGTGAGCTATTTTCATTCTGATTCAAGGGAAAGTTTCTTTTTCTATTTTTTCAATGTCATGATCGTCATACTTCTGGGGTCAACCACAATACAATTCTGATTCATAGCAGCATTTCAACAGGTTTTAACCACACATTAGGAACACTGTACTAAAAGGTGCATAGGTCAAAGTTGTGGAAAAAAAAAACTACTGCCTTATTGTCCATAAAATACGGTGCACTTCAACATTCAAAATGATCACACAAAGTCAACATGTTCCAACTTACATCTTTCAACTCTGTGGGAAAGCCCCCGGCTCCAACACGAGTCAGGTAAGCCTTCACCACGCCAAACACATCTCCAATGACATGAGGCGGGATACCCAGTCCTGTACACACCCCTCCTACGCTGCAGTTGGATGAGGTCACATAGGGGTACAGACCTAAAACACAGCCACACATCAAGATCAGTTGACGTAAAAATCTGGAACGAACTGAAGAACTTTCAGGTATACACTATATTCTCACAAAAGTGATGCTGTGCAGGTATTTATGTTTTTGAGGCTCGCTCTCATCTTCATCTCACACATTTGCTTTTGACAGCCAGCCATATCTTTTCAAGTTCAACATGCTTTCTCATAACTTCAGCTCTTCTGTTGCCAATTTCACTCATTTATGCAGACACCCTTTCTGTTACAAATACCCATCCACTGTCTTTTTTGTCCACCCATCAGAAAAGGTGTCCTCATGTTTTAGTGTGTTTAGTTTGTCGTTTTTTTGTTAGTTTAGTTGCTAGGTTGGTTGGTCGTTTTTCCATGGCATGAGAATTCAATTGAGATCCACAGCCTAACACTGGGAACAGTCAATGGTTTTTCCATTTTTCTGTGACCAATATGGCTATTCTGGAATCGAAGGCATATCTGTGCTACACTGGCTGTGACTGGTCATACAAAGACCAGGAACATCCACACATACTGCACTAGCTGTGACCAGTCATACACAGACCAGAAATATCCACACATACTGCACTGCACTGGCTGTGACCGGTCATACACAAACCAGAAACATCCACACATACTGCACTGCACTGGCTGTGACCGGTCATACACAAACCAGAAACATCCACACATATTGCACTGGCTGTGACTGGGAGCACAGACCAGAAACATCCACACATACTGCACTGCACTGGCTGTGACCGTGGACATAGAGAACAGAAACATCCACACATACTGCACTGCACTGGCTGTGACCGTGAAGATAGAGAACAGAAACATCCACACATATTGCACTGCACTGGCTGTGACTGGGAGCACAGACCAGAAACATCCACACATACTGCACTGCACTGGCTGTGACCGTGGACATAGAGAACAGAAACATCCACACATACTGCACTGCACTGGCTGTGACCGTGAAGATAGAGAACAGAAACATCCACACATATTGCACTGCACTGGCTGTGACTGGCAGCACAGACCAGAAACATCCACACATACTGCACTGCACTGGCTGTGACTGGGAGCACAGACCAGAAACATCCACACATACTGCACTGCACTGGCTGTGACTGGGAGCACAGACCAGAAACATCCACACATATTGCACTGCACTGGCTGTGACTGGGAGCACAGACCAGAAACATTCACACATACTGCACTGCACTGGCTGTGACTGGGAGCACAGACCAGAAACATTCACACATACTGCACTGCACTGGCTGTGACTGGGAGCACAGACCAGAAACATCCACACATACTGCACTGCACTGGCTGTGACCGTGGACATAGAGAACAGAAACATCCACACATATTGCACTGCACTGGCTGTGACCGGGCATACACAGACCAGAAACATCCATATATACTGCACTGCACTGGCTGTGACCGTGGACATGGAGAACAGAAACATCCACACATACTGCACTGCACTGGTGTGACTGGGAGCACAGACCAGAAACATCCACACATACTGCACTGCACTGGTGTGACTGGGAGCACAGACCAGAAACATTCACACATACTGCACTGGCTGTGACTGGGAGCACAGACCAGAAACATTCACACATACCGCATTGCACTGGCTGTGACCTGTCATACAAAGACCAGAAACATCCAAACATACTGCACTGCACTGCATTGCACTGGCTGTGACCAGTCACATAGAGACTAGAAACATCCACACGCATTACACTAGTTGTGAAATTCTGGGGGAAAAGTAGAGCTGTTATTCATAGATACTTGTCCTCAAGATCAACTAAAAATTATCAAGGAATTTCTAGCCTTGCACAAACAAGACATCACCTACTTAGCACTCTACATATATTATACACTGACACGCAACTGCTACATTCACTTGAATCTATCAGTCAGCTTTTACAGGAATGATCATTTTTACTCCACCATACTTTTGTTTTCCGGGTTGATGGAAACTGCATATATAATCACCATGATCAAGTAAACCAGAAGCCTGTCTCCGACTCAAAAGTTTCTGCTGTCAACGAGTCAACTTCTGATCTCTTCTGAGGAAACTTCGACAATTTTTCATTTTTCTGTTCCTTATAGCTGACCACACAGGCCATATCAGGGCTGTCCACTAAGATCTGAGAAAACAAAAAGCAACACAAAACAAAACCAAAAAAATCCTGGAGAACAAAATTAGGCACAAGCAGTCATATCCATGCACATAAACCTAGGACATGCCATGTCTCTCACATTGTCTTTTAGAAAACAAGCCTTAACATAAATATAATTATACATAATAAACAAAATTATAAATGACATCATACATCCAAAGCCAAATTTTACAATCACCTCACAACTCCCACACACACACACACAAATAGATAAATACTGTGCCCGATCATCAAGTCCAGAATAGCAAAAACTGTCCTTGGTTTTCTTGAAAAGAAAAAAAAAGGAGTAAACAGACCAGCATGACAGAAAATGAGAAACAAAGAGACGACAGAAAAAAGGCCAGAAACAAAGAGAGTGACAAAAGAAAGGAAATGTTTACCACATATTTTCCAAGTGGGAAAAGATATTATTTATACTACAAAAAAAACAAGTGGTACAAATGAGGAAACATCTAGCACAACATTTCCAAAAGATGGGGATAGATACAATGTGGAGTGATGGCCTAGAGGTAATGCGTCCACCTAGGATGTGAGAGAACCTGAGCATGCTGGTTCGATCACGGCTCAGCTGCCGATATTTTCTGCCCCTCCACTAGAACCTTGAGTGGTGGTCTGGACGCTAGTCATTTAGATGAGACAATAAACCAAGCTCTCGTGTGCAGCATGCACTTAGTGCACGTAAAAGAACCCACGGCAACAGAAGGCTTGTTCCTGGCAAAATTCTGTAGAAAAATCCACTTTGACAGGAAAAACAAATAAAACTGTACACAGGAAAAAAATATTTTAAAAAATGGGTGGCGCTGTAGTATACCGACGCGCTCTCCCTGGGGAGAGCAGCCTCAATTTCAGACAGAGAAATCTGTTGTGATAAAAAGAAATACAAATACAAATATTTACAATGAAAAGGCTCCCCCCACCCCACCTCCCATTTCCCTTTCCTTTCCCATCATCCTCATGGGGGAGGGGGAGGCAGAACAAGCACTCACCAAAGTCAATATCAAGGATGGTGGACTGAGCGCCCTCCACAAGGATGTTCTTGTTGCCCGACTGCAGCATCTCGTGAAGGTAGCTCACCGTCTCCCGCACCATGGGCCGAATCTTCTCCCGCAGATCCTACAACACAAACAGCTGGTCATCAATGTCATTCTGATGTAAAGTTTTGAATTTGTTGTTGCTCAAGTCAATGTTTTTTTCTTTTACGCCAATGTCTTTTCAGACATCCGCTCATTTGTAGCGATTTTATCTACAGTTTCTGAGGTCCCACGATAATGACTACTCAAGAAGCACTGACTTGTACAAGAATCATAAAGTAATGTTACCATTCTGCATGAAACAGCAGCTTGCCTCCTCCCACACCCCTGAAGCATGGAGGTTTTTTCATGTCTTGACCTGTGTATCCTACCTATTCAAGTCTACATGTTCTTTGGGAATGGAACAGTCTTTCATGTTGAGCTGCAGGACAGGGTTAGTTTTTGGTGTTTTTAAACAAATAACTTTTAGTTTTTAAAGATAAGCAACCCATACAGAGTTGCAGGTAAATAAACAGTAACAGCAATAAATAACAGAATTTAACAAATACCAAAAACTTTTTTTTACTATTTATTTTTCATGCCAATGAATGATACAGAAGCAGAGGTAAACTTCAAGAGATGACAAAGCCAAAGCAGCACATCAAAGCATAAAAAATAAATAAATAAACTGGGGAAGAGAAAAAGAAATCAAATGATTGGACAGCCAGCCACCTTCTGCTCCCAGACAGATCAGTCAGTGTGATTTTTTCACTCTTCCAACTACCAGGCGCTAAGCAGGGTTCCACAGATGTGACCAAACAATGCTCATACTTTTCCAGACCAGACAGAACATTTTCATACCAAACACAAAGGCACGCTCCTGAAGAAAGATACTGACAAATATCCTTGCATCAATCTTCATCACTTTTTGTTTATTCATTCATTCATTTTTCTATAAAAAAAAAAATAATAATAATAATAAAAAAGCAGCATAAAAGCACTTTGCTACAAAATACTTTTTATTATAATTTCACATCTCTTCCAGACCTTGAAGGGCAAAACATATTTTTTCCAAGACTTTTCCACCCTTGGAAATGGTTCTCTCATTTTTCCAAGACTTTTCCAGACTTCAACAACTGTACAAACCCTGCACTAAAGGCAAGCACTCAAGAAACTGACAAAGCACCATTCTGTACCCCATTTTCTCGTCAACAAACCTAACGTTACCTATCTTGTGCAGTCACCCTGGTTCTAAGACTTCACCATGTTCTGCTGTTCAAACGGGTAATCACCAATGACCTAGCCTGTGCTCCTAAACATCAGTGTAAATGTAAAAACTAAAATCTCGCCATTTTTGTATCATCATTTCTGTAATCCATTATCTGTGGCTCAATCATCAGAGAAAACTAAAATCATGCCATTTTTAGCATCTGTCTTAGCCTTTGTCAGGGGGACGGGGGCTAATACTAATAACAGCTAACAACACATTAAGGTTTTCTCATTTTTCAGGGGGGTTGTGGGTGGTAGGGGTGGGGTTAGGGTGGTGATGAATAGACAGAGTGAAAGGTGTGGGTGTAGGGGATGTATTACTTAATCTAATGGATAACAGGACAAAAAGATGATTGGTTACTTTTAGCCACATACACTCAGTGCCATCCAATGTATATTTCTTTGGCACAGCTTAGACATGATAAGTAAATACTGATCAACCATCAATACAGATAGCAATTTTCTACTCACGAAAGATAGCTCTGTATTGAAAACTTCACTCTGACCTCATTGCCTTCACCTCTGAGCCAACATTCAATAAAGCATGCAGATTATTATTATCTGAAACATAATGGCGTCGACAGTAGATGCAAGCATGTTGAATATCATATGGAAGAAAGAAGAACTGGCACTTTTGTGCAGATACATAATTTGTGGAGGGACGCACTTACGCTTTGTTCACTTCTACTTCATTCTGCGAGTTCATATCAATGCTACATGCAAAATCACTTCTGCATTTTTTAATGTCACCTTTTATTCATTCGTGGTTGGTTTTGTAATATTGAACAAAAATCTAATTTTTGTCCTAGTGATTTTTCACTTCTTCCCTTTGCTTACAGTACATGTTAGACAAGTTTATCTTTTTTCACACACACACACACACATACATACATATATTTCAGAATACAACAGTGCCATGCAAAAAAAAAAAAAAGAAAGTAAAAAAAGAAAAACAATTGCCAGGAGAAATGGTTCATATTTACACTTTTCATAATAACTTACATGCCGTTTTACACATCATCAACAATATTCATTTCCAGAAACACATTTTTATGAGACCCAGCACTGGTGGCAAGTATTTCTAGTTTCAGCTCAATACAACAAAAAGATAAGTTACTGTAAGTCTGCAAGAACGTATTCTCTACAATAAAGATGTTAAATGTTTAGCCCACTCAGTGCCTATAAGACATGAGCTGACGTCCTGCACAAAGTGCTGACATAGTGTCTATATGATGCCGATCGATATCTAGCATTTACTGATTTTTCCTTCATTGGAGTTTTGTTCAATGAACATAAACATACTCAGCTTAGTTTGGTTTGAAAGGTTAGTTTATGTGTCTGCACTATAAAAATTCAGATATGCATACATCTGATGGAAGACCCTTTCTTCTCAATTATGATTTGCTAACTGGCCCGTGTGAAGTTAGCGCAGAAAGAGGGTTTGCCCAATAAGCAAAAAAAGCATCTAAACTATGTCCAACATAGACAGTCTGTGCAAATGATCATGGACATGTATAACTATAGGGATGGATTTTTGACTGATTTGTTTGAACACTAAGGTTATGACAAGGATAAGATGAAACTGACATTAGACTAGTCAATCTAATCTGTTGAATCGAAGCAGGCATCAGTTTTGAGCAGCTAAGACTGACACACGGACAGAGGCTGGCATGTGGTATAGTTTGGGATGGGGTGGGAGTGTTGGAGGAGGGTGGGGGGGAGGAGGAGAGGGAAAGGAGTTGTGTACAACGAAAGGTCCTAGCACAGTCAGAAGTGTGGAAGTGGGCATGGTAATGGACATCAGAGAAGTGTTATCACTGATTACTACCATGCTTTGGACAAAAACCAACAATCCATCATTTTCATAAAACCCAGGGTTGAAAGTGCAAAAAACAGGAACAACATGTTTTTATTTTTTCATGCTTTTTTTTTCAGTTATCTGAAGACAGACTTGTTTGCAGAGAAAGCAAATTTGCATGCACAGCAGATGATTTTTGTCAGCCAATGTTCAGCATGGACTGAATGAGTGTCATCAAAGAGCTTCACCCCTAGTAGGGGAAAGTTCTTTGGTGTTACATAACTTGACTGCACAGTTTCTGACGGTATGATTGACGCTTTATGTTGATAGAACCTACATTTGTCATTGGGACAATTATTCACTTACATGCCTGCAAGAGTTGTAATTGTTATCATAAACATATAACCTATTTTATTTTCACATGCATATCATATGTTTATTTGTTTATGGATCTTTTTCCCCCCTCAAGGCCTGACTAAGCGCATTGGGTTACGCTGCTGATCAGGCATCTGCTGAGCAGAAGTGGTGTAACGTCTATATGAATTTGTCCGAACACAGTGACACCCCCTTGAGTAACTGAACTGAACTGAACTTTCATTTGTGGGTATTATTAATACTATAAACTGACAATAACCATGCCATTCCTACCTGTATTTTGTTTGTTTCTGTTCTGAAGGTCATTCTATGGCAGTGAAAATAGACACTTTCTCCTATTCTTTAAACTGATTGGTCAAAATTCCCTTGGAAGGGCAGAGGACTTTTTTCTTTTCTCCCCCCCTCGCCCCCACCCCCCTACAATATTCTCTGACATTAAACAGATAAAGGTTAAAGGCCCCATAACCTTTTAACAGCCATCAGGACAGTGAATTTATATCTATGCTGAAACAAGTCTTTACACTTCCAATTACTGGTGTACACAGAATCGGAAGTGCAACGCCTTACCAACTCGGCCACAGCTCACCCTTCAATAAAATTAACATGCTTTTTAAAAGTGTATGAAGATGGCAAGAAAAGACAATGTGTGATCTCAAACACAGAACAAAAAAAAAAAAAAAAAGGTAAACTTTAACTTTGTCCAGATCTAGACAGAACAAGATACCCCTCCAAAACCCCTTTCGCCACTCCCTTTTTTTTTCTTTTTTTTTTGAGGATTCAGTAAGGTTTCTACACTCATTGCAGGTAATAAAGATTCACAGCCATGTGCCTTCATGGGCTGCAATTAACATGTCCATTTATTTCTTTGAGTGGACACTTGTGTACATGAATGTTTTTACCTCACAATATATTGTTTCGTGGGTCACAAGGCTGACATGTTTCTTTATCCATGATCCATCAAATGCTGGCATGTATATTACTATTGTAGGATCTTTCATACTCATAATATGCTGTCCCTGAGCACACAAAATGCACTCAAAATCAAAGCACTAGCAGGTATGCAGTCTGGAAGACTGAAGAAATCATGCTTATCCATCAGCTGCTCCTTAGATTCAAACCGCAGGCATAAAAACACCTCAGGATGAGATCTATGTTTTAACAACTCAGCAACTGTTCAGGTCATTACTGAACCAAAACCAGACACAGGAATAAAATATACATACTGTGCTGAAAAATACTGAATTGCAAGAATTAGTCCAGATTCTACATACAAACTCACACAATTTAAACCTCCTCTTCTTTTTTCTTTCTTTTTTTTTTAAATTTTGTTGTTGTTTTTTAAAGCAATTTCAAACTCAGTTTCATGGCTAAACCTAGCCAGGATTGTTTCCTTCAAATTTTGCAAACCCATGAAGGTGCCTTTGTTGTTGGACGAGAAAAAAGAAAAAAAAGTATTCTAACTCAACACATCTACTCCTCACAGAGCATGATATCCAGACTTCTTAATTCTGTCAAGTGCAGTAAAACTCCTCAATTTAATGTCTTTCCACTTTCAAATGATAAAACATAGAGGAAAAAAAAAGGGGGGGGGGGGATGGACGGAGAGGGGATGGAAAAGGGAGCGGGACAGAAAGTGAAGAGGGAAGGCTGGCTGAGGAATACATGCATGAATACCCTGACATATGTATGTGCGTGCCTGTGTCTCTTGAATCTGATTAAACAACTGTACATAATTGATCAGTTGATAGTTTCCAGTTTATGAATATCAATTAGATAATCACTTGAAACTTTTGACATTTTGCTGGTATATTTCCCTGACTTTGCTCCACGATGATGCTTGATCTAGTAATCAGTAACCCTCTTGTCAAACATACACCATGTTGTTGTCACCAGTTCACATTCCACCACTGACAGTGGGTTCAGCAGGGCTTGAAAGATACCACCTGTCTGACTGTCCGGATTCTTCTGGCTGACCAGTGGAAATGCTCTCTTCCCCTCCACTTGTCAACTTGGCAACCAATTCCTGACTGAGTCAGCAAATAGGTGACAGAGCAATCAGCTTCAGTGTAGACTGACTGCACTTCCCCCCACCCCATAACTCCTACATCCCATATCCCACCCTGTTTTTCCTCAAACAGGATACACAGCAGGATGCAGTTTCTCTGAGATACGGCATGATCTGTACATAAAATGCTCAAACAAGGGAACAACCGATTTTCCTTTCAGGCGAGCGTCACTTTACTCACAAAGGGCTGAGATGTTTTTCTTTTAATCTGTCCCCAGGACAACTAAACATTTTCGGTGACTTTCTAACGCTGTTCAGTCAACTGAAAACCAATATAAACATATTCCTTCTCTTCACCTGACAACATTTCAGGAGAAAACTGCTTATCATCATTGGTTTCAGTAGCATTATTTCGAACTATGTGTCGACCATAAAACCCTGTTATTTATTTGAGGAAATCTACCCGTACAATATCCAAGTCCTCATACCCTGGCATCTTGTCTCATTCCAAACATGTATTCTCTCAAATAACAAGTCCAACACCATCCTGAATTGCATCAAGGTTGTGGACAGAAAAGAACTGACATAAAAACAAACACTGAAGCAGAGATGTGGGGAACACACACACATAGATTTTATGACTTGGTTAAAAAAAAGTTCCTGTTGGAATCTTTTCACTTTAAACCAATGAAATGATTTATGCACACATTTGTGTCCACGCACACACACACTCAAACATTCACACACAAACGTTGCTCTGGAAATAAGATCAAGAAACCTCTTTCAACACTGTTTGCTTACAAACAGCAAGCCAAACACAAAACATGAGGAGAAAAACCTAATCAACAATACAGTGTGAACATACCCCATCAAACAAAGGGTAAGATCATACACTAAGGCATGGTGTCAAGGTCAACAACTCACTTTATACTTTGCCAGTTCTGCCTCAATGTCCACCTCCAGATCGGGAAAGATTCTGCGGTACTGATCCACAAGATAGCGGTATCTGAAATAATTCAGCACAAACACGTTGTCTCGTATGGCATAGCGAGCAGCGCCCACATTTAACCTCTCAAGATTCCCGCTCAGTCACCATCTATCCATTATGTCCCCTTTCTATGAAACAAGCACTTACTTTTCAGAGAAATGCTCGTAGTCCCCCATCAGATCACATATCCTCAATCCATTCCTCGTGGCCTGTGGAAGGACAAAGCGGAGAACAAGATCAGGAAGAGCATAACATTAAGTGAACAACCAACTTCATCATTTTTACCCCTATATTTCTTAGTGGATCACAGTTCTAAATGTTTAAATCCAAGAATGCTAAGAGACATTTCAGTGAAAAGATCCTATGTTCAATCTTTCACACACACATCACACAAACACACACATATGCATAAACACACACAGTGCATGTAAATGCAGACATATATAACACACAGCCAAATTTTGAACACTTCACACAATACATCATCCAAGGGGACACAAAGTGGAATAGCTTCATGCTCTTTATAAAGACCTGGCCAAATGAACATATCTGTGCATCAAAGCAGTCACACTGATTCAAACTATTAGTCTGGCACAACACAGGGCACCACCAGATTGGGCTTGGTTCTCCAAAGAAACAACTATGGGAAACGACCATGGACTCAGATCATTGTCTCTGCAACATGTGCTTTCTTCTGGCACAACAGAGTGGGCAAACATGCAGTTTCCACTTAAGCATTCACAACTCTGAGTTGACGTTTCAGCAGCTTCTTTTAATTCTTCTGAAAACTCAGATTCCAAATCATTGGAATGAAACCAAAATCCATTCCAACAGTCCTTGCAGAGTTTCTTTTGTTACGATTTTTGTGTTTTTGTCTATTTGATTGGTGGTGGTGGTTGTTTTTTTTAAAGTCCTTTCACTGTATGTTTCAACAAATTAGTTTTTGGTCTGCTTCACTTAGCCAGAAGCAATAGTCTCCATGTTTGTGACATCAGAACCTAATACAAAATGGCAGCCTCCAGGACTACTGGATGCTTCATATATAAATATTTTTCTTTATACACACATTAATTCACTTTAAAAAGTACTGGATCAGTTATCATTTTCTAAAATCTTATGAAAACCATTAAGCCGACTTAGTCCCCTTGTATGAATGTCATTGAAATTTCCTGTATGAATGCCAAATAATGACAAGATACCACACAAAAGAATGCAAAAAATGACCTTAAAACAGCAGATCGAAAGTATCAATGATATGAAACACCATCAAGCATGACAAACATAACGTGCTCAAATCTTTGCACTCTCACCTCACAATTGAAAATTACCATCCAACTGTGAAAGGAAAAGCAAGAGACAAGAGACACTGGGATAAAAGTGGACACAACTGTTTTCAAAATGTTTCACAGTTGATCTCAGTATTTAAAAGCCTAGTTTCCACCTCCAACCCCCTTTCTCTCCAATTTGGTCAAATTATGCCAGACATAGCTTGCAAGACTGCATTGACTGCACCGACCTCTGCCCTTGACCAAACTGTAACACCAGTGTAGCCTTCTGAAAACATAACTGTTCAGCCTCACTTACAGCTGACCTCAAGTTCCAGATAGCAATTTTTTTTCCAGTAAAAAATAAATAAAAATTTTTTTTTTTTTAAGGGAAAGATTTTACAATGCTGAGAACATATTCTGAGCCTTCAATAAACTCAAAATAACTGAATATAATAGCAAGATGAATAATGGCATTCCTTATAGTATTCCTGGGTAGTACCCTGGGTACTTACCTTGGAAGAGTAGGCTGGCCCAATACCTTTTTTGGTTGTACCAATCCTGTAAGAAATTCAAATGCAGAGAATAATATAATAAAAAATCAACAGATCAAAGTAAACTGTACTATTTCAGAGCTGCCTACAAAACATCTGTAAGCATTTTTCAAACAATTCATGAAAGCACAATTTTTCTCAATTTAGATGTGTCCATTTAGACCGTTAACTATCAGTAAAATAGGACTGAATAATACTAATGTAATAAGAAAGTTATGGAATAAGAATGATGTAATAACCAGTTACTCAGTTATTCAATATTTCTGAATCACATGTCATTTATAACTCCTGTTAACTCCTAGGCTGCCTATATGACGAGATAACTCATCAGCGCAAGCATGTACGCTTCGCTGCCACAATGACCAGATAACTTGTCATCGAAATATTCAGACTTTTCCCTGGTTTGCATTCAGTTCGTTGACAAAAATACTGGTAGCTTTAGGTTGGAGAATCTTTCTAGATTCTATTCCTAACTAGAAACAACATCTACATCATGAGGCAGTGCTTTATTTGAACGTTTCGGTTGGGTTACTGGCCGCAGTGTTTGCCTGACTATCCTCGCTTGCTCAATAAAATGTTGGACTGATGCTTTGCTCAAGACTGCTTTCTTTAGCTGATGCTCAGAAAGAATTTAAGCCTAAATTCGAAGGAGAAGACAGTGATGAACATTTATATGACGATTTGATAGAAAATAAAGGGAGCAATCAAGAGAGTGGCCAATATACAACTGTCAGTTAAGTGATGCCGGCTGTGCAGATGTAGCACACGACAGAAAGTGACTGAATTATTAACAGGACACAGTGTGAGCGATTTTCTTGGCACTCAGCCAACGCAGTCTGATGGGAACTGGATAAAGTGACCGTGTGAGAGGGGTGAAGAGGAGAGGGGTTGAGACTGAGGGGGCGTGGCCTCACATCCATATTATCACTGGGAGATGTCACAATGCATTGTGTATCTGTCTCTTTTTAAATTTTTTTAAAATTGTGGTTGTTCTAGTATCATTTTGTGTGTGCAGATATCCATTTGTCCAGAAAATATATTTTACTTAGTGCAAATTACCTGACTAATGTTTGCAATGAACAAGTTGAAAATGTGACAAAAAATAAAACACTGATTTCAAAACAACAGCATGTCACTGAAAATATATAAGATGGGAAAACATCACATGTTTTGTATTCTTTATTCATTTACCTTTCAGAAAATATATACTTTTATGGGTCTTTCTCCAATAACAAAGAGCACATAAATTTTGGAAAATTTATACCCGTTTTTTTGTGAAAAAACCCTAGCAAATAGATTTCACTTGAATATTATTTTCCTGGCAGTGATAGGGTTAACAATGTCTAATCCTTCAGACAGATTGAATATATGTGTACTTTTGCTCAAAATTCAAATCCATTAATACACTTATATTTGCAGCTTAACTATTCACTTTTTACTTTTTTCTGGTTGATCAGACATCACTTTTTACTTTTTTCTGGTTGATCAGACACCTTTCATAATCACTGTCGCCATTTTCAGCAGAACACTGTGCCCTACCCTTTTTTCTTTCTTTTTTTTTTTCAAAAATGGCAGTGACTACCCTTGACAATCAGTTAATATCTTTTAAATGTACACTCTTACCATTTATGATCTTGTTCACGCAATTCTTGTTCAATGCTTGAACTTAAGATGCATTATATTCTAAAACACTTCTGTTACTACAGACTTCTCTGGCTGCTCTCCACAGGAAAGCAGCGCCTTTTTTGATTTTGTTCTTTTGTTTGTCTTTTATTCCGTGAGCAAGTGCATTGATTTACTATGAATGTGGATTTTTCAATCTAAGAATTTTGCAACTCCTTTGTTTCCAAGCATTCTTTTACTCACTTAGTATATACTGCACACAGAACCTGAGTTTATCACGTTATCCATAAGACTAGCACCCAGACCACCACTGGTGAGGTGTGTAAAAATCCCTGTCCATTGCCGCACTCAATCCTGTGAACCACCACTGGTGAGGTGTGTAAAAATCCCCGTCCATTGCCGCACTCAATCCTGTGAACACTCACTTCCTGGTCAGGCACATTACTACTTGGTCATCGCTTCACTGAGACCAGCCCTTACAATGAAATGTGTGATCTACAGCCTATCTTTGATTGGAGACCAAGCTCTAAGCGCTTCACAAACACAACAACAGCAGGCTTCCTACCATGGCAGAGCTGACTGAAAGCTGCCTTTAGACCCTCATCATTCAATTCCAATTCCATTCAATGATTCTGTCAGGCTTTAGTTACACACGCATACACACACGCGTATATCTATATATATATTAAAAACAGATTATATTATAAAATTTTGCCAGGAGCAATTCTTTTGTTCCCAAAGTTTCTTTTATGTGTGCCAAGTGCTTTCTGCATACAGGACCTTGGATGATTGTCTCATCCAAAAGGCAAGCATTCAAGGTCTGGTGGAGAGGGAGAAAATTCTGGCCAGTGAGTGATTTGCTCCCGTACGCTAAGATTTTCTCATTTCCAATGCAGAAGATAAACATATTAAAAATAATGACAAAATTGAATGCCATTCAATTACAGGAAGCAAAGGACCCTGCACAAAGCAGGACACTCACGATTTCTGTCCTCTTCCACTCTCCTGCAGGCCATCCACTTGCTGATGCAAATCAAACACTGCAAACAATGAACAGTGACGTCACCCTTCAGTTTTCATTTTCATGCCAACGTTGCGCTTAGCCTGTGATGCAAGGTCCACATGTGTGTGTGTTTATGTGCAACTCTGCAGATAAACGCAAGTTGGCCTATATGCATCTCAAGGATACTTTTTTGTGGTTTTTGATCCGTTTCATACAGCATGTCACCAATGCGCATTGACCACATCATGACATCATGCATCCCTTCACTCACGCATACTCACATATACACACAACCATTAAACATTATTAGCCAAGGAAGAAAGTACACAAAATAAAGAATTTTTCTCTCATCTTACCAATACATGTTTACCACAATTTCCTCTCAATCTCATTACTTTCCCAATGAAAGCCACCTGTTCAGCCTTTATCCCCACTTTCTTTTTTTAAACAAAATTATGACAATCATTATACATATGTATACAAATGTATACTTGAATAAATGTACACTTTTTCACTATGAATGTCTAACTGTGGAGAAATCTAATCAGAAACCATGATAACCAATTTCTGAACAGCTTAGTTTGTTAAGATGCAGGATTTTTTTTAAAAATCCATTTGAAAAACAACAATTGTATTGATCTGTTCCTCAGTTCACAAACACACACAATCAACAGCCAGGTTCTTTTCTAACTGGGGAGGAGGGACGGTACTGCAGGTGTGAAGGATCACTTTGTTCCCTCCCTTCCTGCACTGGAAATAGGATTTCTTTCACAGGCTGATCAACCCTGGATCTTTTTACACTGTCTTTTCTACATAGTGCATGTGTTTGTCTGAGAGAGAAAAAAAATCAATGCTGGGAAACCAATGTGTGCATTTATGTTTGAGACTGTGTGTACACATCAGAGCATTTCTGTGCATGTGAAAATGTATGTGAGGTGCATATCACATCAGTTTAAAGTTGCCATTTTTCCAGATTTCACTTCTCATTCCAGATTTTTACAAGGCAATAACATTACAGTGGCAAGATCAAAAACAACTTGAGCAAAAACAAAAACAAAAATTGGGAGAAAAAATGGCAATGATATTTTGAGCCAGTATCTTTTTAAAAATGCAAATTAAGCTAAGAAAAAAAACCCCACAAATATTAACTAGAATATAAGTCAAAAGAAGCAGTACTTCTAAGTTCTGTATGCATGCAAATAATGCATCACTCACTCAAATGTTCATGCACAAATACACACCGATTCACACACTGATACACAGTCAAATGAACAGAAACACATACACGAACATACACACACACTCACACACACTCCCAACTCACACACACATGACAGCACACCCACACACCCAGGTGGCATCTGTCAGACAGTATGAGACGTTCCTTCCAGCTGCCCAGGCCGTGCTCATTGGCTTCAATCTCCTGAAACATCTGGGGCAGGTGCACCACCACGCCATTGCCTGCACATAATTAATACCTGTACCACCACCACCTGCAATACAGTGGGCAGTTCCTCCTTCCACTCTGCAATCCATTTCCTGATCTGCCAAGATCTTAAAAATAGCCCCCTGTACAAGCAAAACCCCAAATTGCAGTTTTATTATTGATAAATATAATGGATGTTTCCAGTAGTATTAACATGGTGACATTTCCAGAAATGAACTCTTTAGGTCCTCTTTTCTCTTAATTTTACAGTCACTCCCAGTGAGCTTTCCATTTTGCCTTTTATTTCTGTCCACTACTGGTTCAAAATCAGTTTTGTCCTGCCTCGGATGCCAATTCCTGCCCAAGTGAAGACCCTTCTGGTACAGGCATGACATGACTGTTATCCCCCCCCACCCAGTCACACAAGTGGGCAAGAACATCATGAACTGAGCACGAACACAGCATGAAAGAAAATCAGAGGCTTCACAGTCAGCAATATCTTTTTTCTTCTTCCTAGTTTCACTTGTCTGTAGTTCCACAGTATGGGCGCTTGAATCATAGAAACTTGACTAACCAGTATTTGGCAGGTAAGCCTTTCATTAACTTCATGTGGACAGCCATTTTTCTCACATTCCATCATTTTTGTTTTCAAACCTACTTCTTCACATCATTAAAATACAAAAAATGACTTATTTTTCCTGGGACAAAAGCTCTGGGCTGGACTGCACAAGAGATCTTAGCAGCACAAAGCTGTCTTGGAGTTAAGCATTTATCTACAAAGAATTTTTCTCTCAGTCCATGGAATTAGTGTAGACAGGAACGTCCTTAGCATCCTTTTTATCCACATGCATATACATTACTGCATAATATTATTTAAAGTTAAAGCACATTAAATTAATGAATTATTAAACATTTAAATTTAGTTAACTACACACACATAAGTGCTCCTATCCTCAGACTCACTCTGATCACGCAAAGTCATAAAGGATAAAATCCTGATTAAGGTATTTGCTACCTTAAATCTTCCAAGTTGTAGCCCAACACGTTACATTATTTAACACCGCCAGTTACAACACCACAAACCAGAGGGGGGAGGGACTCACCAATAACAGCAATGCAGTCAGGGTTCACAATGCCACTGGGCAGAAGATGGAAAGCATACTGTTTCCCATCCACATGGACTGAGTGGCCAGCATTATTTCCACCCTATTAAAACATAAACTGCATCTTCTAAACATTAACAATCATTACACAAATTACATTGCTACCACCCTGTTTTAACATTAACTGCATCTTCTAAATATGCATGCCACCACCTTGATTGTTTCCCACCCTATTAAAAAATACAGTGCATATCATAAACATGCACAACACCAACAAAAAATGCATTCTTTCCACACTGTTTAACCTGTTCAGTGCCATAGAATTCTGCAAGAATAATCATAATAATGTATATAAAATTTTTAAAAAGTGCTCTTCCACTGCCAGGGAATTTCAAGGATTAAAATATTTTTTAAATTCTAGCACAAAAACTATAGAGATATAGAATGAAACTGAAGTAAATGCTTTTGTGAAGGAAGATGAATGTGGATTCTAAATCAGGGCTTTTACCCCAATTATTTCAAAGGTAGGTACTATTTATCATCTAGGTATTTCAAAGTGAAGATAATTTTTATACATTAAAAAAATTCTAATTCCACATCCACAGAATGGCACCCAAAAAGAAAATAATACAGCTGGAAAAAGCAAGCTTATAGTCTGATTATACCTGTAAGCGCATAGAGCTTCATGGACATGCACAATAGCAAGATGTCTCAAAAATAAAATAAAATAAAATAAAATAACAAAACAGCCCATATTAGTTTATAACATTCACACCTCATTTGGTCATGTAAATGAATAACTGTCCCAGCAACAACAAACGGATTCATTCAAAATAGAAAGTCAATCACGTTCTCAGAAACTGAGCTGTTGAGCTTTTTTCTTACACCTAAGAGCATCCCCTTTAAGATGAGAAAGCTTTGATGTTATTCCTTTCCTTCCATTTAACTGATCTGATAAAGTGTCTGCTGTGCAACGGTTTGCCTTCATGAAAATCACCAATTATTGGCTGCTGTCGTTCCAGGCAACAGAACACTGTGAAAAGACAGTGTTTCACAGTTCACTGACAGTCGGGGCCATGCCCCCTTCATGCCCTCTGTCAGACCTTCAACCTGTCACCTTACACCCCTCCTCTATCGCCTCCCCTTAGGTGAAAGTACTGAGCCTTCACTGTAAGTCATGGTCACACGCTAAAAAATGACTGACTGGATAGATGGACAAAAGAAAGTGTTGAATGTTGTCAGTTTTGTCACTGTCGTTGTCATCTCCTTCATGTTCAAACAAATCACACGACAAGATAAATCCATCTCTCAACGTTACACTCATACATGATAATCATCTGCACAACTTGCAAAGTTGTGTAAATCCGCTGATTGGGACCACTGTCCTCACTTGACAAAGTGTACGCTGCCTTTTTGGCATGCAAGGCAAACTCTCTTTCCACACGTACACACAGTGGTCCAATTAGCAAATCATTGAGAAGAAAGGGGTCCACCTGATGAATGTTCATTTATTCATCAATCTAAACAGTATGTGTATATAATCCAGACACATCAAACTAACTGCTCAGAGCCAGTTTATGTTCACTGTACCAACTCTAATGAAGGAAAAATCTAAACAGATGCAGGACTTCAGTGGACATCCTGCAGGCACTATGGCAACACTTTGAGATGGACATCAGCTTATTTCTTATAGGCACTGAACAGGATAAACAAAGTGTGTCTTCAAATTATGCAATCCACTATCTACATCATCTCCACACTATTTAATGTAACATGTACATACACTGTTTCCACCATATTTAAACCTAAAGTGTACCTTGTTCACAAAACATGCATGTAACCAACAACACAATGGCAGCACCTGTTAAACATAAGTAGTATAACTAGTTATGGCCTTTTTCGGGGGGTTGTTGTTTTTTTGTTTTTTTTTTAATCAAATCAAATCAATTTCTACCAATACATTCAAGCTCAGTGTAAAAGACAGAAACAGCCAGCCTATCCTTAGCACAAAAAAATGAATAATAAGGCATGCCAACTGCCAATACCCTTTCCTCATAACAAATGACAAAAACAATAAAAAAATAAATTAAAAAAATGAAAAGTATGCTTTAGCCTTGGACTCAAGAGGCAAAATAACCGGCTGACATTATAAAGGATAGACCCGTCTGGAAGGAAAATCAAACCAGCCCCCAGATCCTTTGTTATTGACACACTGTTGACTGTGTCACTGTCAACACACACACACACACACACACACACACAGCATGGATTATTCATTGCCATCCAATTCTGTCTCACTCTGGAAACTGGTGCCTTAAGAACTGCACAGTGGTAAACACTCAGGAGTAAAAGAGGAGCCGTGGGTGGGGAATGAGCAAAAGCTCACACTAGTAATTTTATTCTTCTACTTATTTGCTTATTATATCAACTATATATTTCATTTATTTCTTTGTCATTTTTTTCTCTCTCTTATTTTCTCTATAACTACAATGTTGTTTGCTTTTTAAGATTTTAGTTCCAGGTCCTGTCCTTTCCTTTATTTGATCATATTTGGCTGTTGAAGCCAGGCCTGACACTGATCATAATTGATGAATGTAGGGGGCAGTATATCTATTTAATATTAATTAACTGAAGATCGGTCACTTTCCATGACCCACATTCACCTTAATGTTTCATACACATCTTCCATTCTAAAGTAATAATATGATGAAACAAGAAAATATTTATACACGTATGCATGTGCATGTGTCAGTGTGTGTGTGCTTGCTCACATGTGTGCATGCAAATATTTCATTTTATTTGTGCAAGTGCAAATGTGTGTGTGTGTGTGTGTGTGTGTGTGTGTGTGTGTGATTCCAACTCCCCTCACTGCCCTCAATTCATCCAGCACACTTGTCAAGGGTGTTCAAGGTGCTTTGATAATGATCAGGACTAAAAAGGTCATTGTTGGAAGAGTGTTGTTTATTCAGCTTTCAAGATAATCCACTGAAAATGCAAGCCAGCGTGTGTGTGTGTGCATATGTGTGTATATGTGTGTGTGTGTGTGTGTGGTGGAGAGAGAAAGAAAGACATGTTGGATGACATTCTCTTATTTACCCATTTTCATTCTGTTGACAGTACTGATTATTAATTTAATGTGACTGCGATGTGAGTAACACCATTTCACAAGCCACTATAAAAACAAACTTATAGTATACTACATGTGCATTTTTAAACCAGCAATGGCATGAGTAAAAAAAATTGTTATAATATCAATAAAAACATGAAATAATTACTGGTCAATCACACTGGTTAATCGTTTGTTTCATGTTATTCATACACACAAACTCACTCTGTCTTGATCTAGCTGTGTCTAACTCCAACTATAAGTACTGACATTTTAAAATTGTCACAATATCGAAAATGTAAAAAAAATAAATAAATGCAATAAAAAAAAATTAAAAAATCAACAAGCCCGTGTCCACATCATCCAGTGAAACAGAACACTTTATCAACTCCAAACAGAAACTAATTAAAACTTGAAAACACGAACACACCCACACCTGTAAAACGCCCAGCATCAAAACCAGAAATCTACACACAGACAGATAAACCTACAGCTAGATAATGAGGTGAAACAAAAACAAAACAAAAGTTAAATAAGTAAAAATTTCAAAGATATAAAAGACACATTCCTGTCACCATTTCAGCATTAGTCATCCGTCCATCACTCCAACCACTATCACAACTGGATTTTTCTGCAGAATTTTGCAAGGGACAACCCTTTTGTTGCCATGGGTTCTTTTACGTGTGCTAAGTGTATTATACATTATCTCCGTATATATTCTCATCCCAATCTCTAGAATCCAGACCATCACTCAAGATGTAATGGAGAGGGATTTAATAATATTGGCGTGATATTTCTTTCATGTGCATGCATGTGTGCATGTGTGCACATTTTACTGATACATATATTGGGTGTCCCCAAAAAAGTGAACCGCTTTTTGACAAGTATTTTTTCAGTGATAGAGAAACCGAATTTATTGAAAATTTCCACACAGTAACCTTGGGGTATCATCAACAAGTCTGCAAAATATCTAAAAGTTTGGACACAAATTATGCGAGTATTGTCAAATTCAAAACAGCACGTAAAAAAAATCCAATATCAGAGGAGAACTCACCTGTTGCAGTTTATGCTCAATGTGGCCTCCATCTTCCTCCACGACTAAAGGAAGCTGTTTCTTCCAAGCAGAAATGCTTTTATTTCTTCCACCAATATCTCCTCCCATAACATTATTATCCTGTCTAACGCCTGCTCGGTCAATTTGTCTCTCACTCCCCGGCAAACTTTCTTCTTCAGAGAGTCCCATATGGCATAATCCACTGGGTTACAGTCAGGACTTTGTGGAGGCCATTCATCCTTCTTGATGAATTTTGGTGTAGCCTCCTCCAGATGGACCTGGGTTACCCTACTTGTGTGTGAAGGAGCCCCATCTTGCTGAAACACATAACTGTTGCTAGGACAAAGACGCCTACAATCCTGGAGATGACTGTCATCCAATAACTGAATGTAGCTTTCACTATTAACCTTGGCTCTATCAGTGTCAATAAAATGAATGTCTGTTTTTCCTTTCCAGGATACTCCAGCTGAAACCATTATCTTTTTTGAAAATCAAGAAGTCTATACTTGTTTCTGTTTCCCATAAACGCAATCATTTGGCGATTTTTAGCTATCTCTAATGTAAAGTCTTTCTCATCTGTGAAAATGATCCTTATCACATCAGTGGCCTAGTAGTGGTCATTCAAGTTACGGCGGCAAGTTTTTTCTTTTCCCTCTAACATTTTGGTCCCTCCTTGATACCTGTATCCTCTTGAAGGGCTTCAGCTCCTGTTCTTTCGCCATTCTTTGCACAGAAGACTTGCTCACTTGTAAATCGCTTGCAACTTCTCAAAGAGATTTGTGGTTCTTCTCCTGGGATTGCATCAGTTCCTCAACACGGTCCTTGTTCTCCTCTGAACATAATTGCAGTCTTGGGTCTCCCACTGTTAATTTTACGTGCTACTGACCCTTTAGTGCATATTTTAGCGATGTCTATTTACAATGACATGACTCCACCCCTTGCCTGGAAATTCCTTTACAATCCTTCTTCCAGCCCAGCCTTTCTCCTTGAAACAGTTTTCAATGGTAACCTTATCACTTTCACTCAAAGGCATGGCTGATCCTTCCAAACTGAAACTTTGGAAAGAACTGATTTTGGATACAGACAATTTAAAAATAATAAATAAATAAAATCAATAGACTTCACACCCAGACAGGCTATTTTTAGACTGACATTGATTGACAGATGCCAACACCTGGCAGATGGCATGAACATGATGAAGGTCACATTGCACAACTCTGATATTAGATTTTTTGACATGCTATTTTGAATTTAACAATACTCGCATAATCTGCATCCGAACTTTTGGATATTTTGCAGACTTGTTGATGATACCCCAAGGTTACAGTGTGGAAATTTTCAATGAATTTGGTTTCTCTATCACTGAGAAAATACTTGTCAAAAAGCGGTTCACTTTTTGGGGGACACCCAATATATGTGTCGGTAAAATGTGCACACATGCATACATGCATGCACATAAAAGAAATATCACGCCAATATATATATATTTATACACACACACACATATGGATTATTTGATGGGTGTTTTATCTGTATATACTGATGTTAAATACTTTTGTCTTATGATGATGAGCAATACTTTGTTTTAAAACTGTGTGCGTGTAGACATGTGTGTGTGTTTTCTACTGACAGCTATTTTTGTGGATCTTTATTCAACTGGAATATTTAATCTCCTTTTAATGGTGCGCATGATTGTATTGTTTCTGTTTATTTTTCAAGTACAAATTTACCATGGCAGTCAGTATGTATTATGTCTTCTAATTCAAAACAACTGAAAATTACTGCGTCACATAGTGTGTAATTACCATGCCTTTAATTCAATACACAGAACACAGACAACAACTGAATCTTTTTACTGATTAATAAACAAGCCAAGTATTTCCAAAATAGCTCCCCTTTCTCCAGCATGTTGTTTCTCTTGCTTTCTATTCACATGTATTTTCAAGTGTGTGTGTGTGTTGCTAGTTTTTCTTAATCCGTCAGAATCAATTACGCATGCACGTCAATGGCGGAAAAGCCTTTAGAGATGACTATCTGCAGTATAAGTCCCTTAAAAAAAAATTATTATAAAAATTCATTCCAAAACTAACACCTGTGAAATGCTCTGAGCACAGACCTGCAGTCTGTAAGCCAGCATATTCAGTTTGGAGACTAGAAAACAATAAAATATTCATGTCAGCTTCGCCACCCCAGCGTACTGCCAACATGGCAATGCAGAGTTCTCCCACTCCCAGTCCCCCCTCACCCCCCAACTCTCCTTACACACAAACACCCAAAGCCAGCTGCTGTAGTGCTGATCTGAACACAGTGGGCAGCCTGCCAACTGTTGCCCTAAACCTGCCAGCACTCAGGTGCACTGCATTCATGACTGCCTCTTGGTTTGCCTGTGTACCATAGAAATCTCTAGCAATTTCCACTGCCATACACTTAGTCCCAATAGCATAGTAGGCCTTCTTACATTATCATTATGCCCTCCCCCTCCACCCATTATCTTTTATAAAGCTGGGAGTTAAAAAAAAAAAAAAAAGAGGCCTGTTTTCTTATCTCAGCAACATTCAGTATACATGTCAGTTTTCGTTGTCCTAAAATTTGTTTTACTGGTGAGACCAACAGAAAGAAAAACTGTCCATGTATGCCAGTGCAAAAATGTATGTACATGCATGAGCAAGAAATAACTGCCCTTGTGAGTCCACATAACTCTGTCAACCATGTGCATACACACAATGCACACCTAAATCTAACACAATATATTTTATGACCTTTTGCACATTTGAAAATTAATTCAATATTCATCAATGTCACATACTCATCTACATGTATGTATACAAAAACTCAATACTTTATAGTTTATTTATTATTAAATTGCTAATACCTGAATAATAATATTTTCATGTATGAAACTACGTGTACTTTGCAGTGTAATATTTCTCCCTCTTCTGTCGGTTCTGGTCTAGTTAAGAACAATTATGCACCAAAAACACAGACATATGTTATAAAAACCTATTTTGTGTACACTTTCATCAACTGATTCTGTGTAGGTGTGCATCGCATTGGGAGTGCATGACACTGCAAGCTTTGTGCACTTTGGCTTGAGTTTGAATTCAACTATTGTGTAACTACTAAATACAGTGTTACAGTATGCCTTGTAAGATGAAGCGAGAGACAGGACTGTCAGTCACTCAGTTTGAGACTGTGAAACAAATACTGTAGTATTACTGTCTTTGATTTTGGATGATGGAGACAATTTACACCTTAACAATTTTATTTAATTTCATTATCTTTAAACCACTGTCAATAATTGTTTACCAATCCTCAGCCGGTAAATAAAAAATCTATAAAATGAACTTTTCTTTTCCTTTTCAACCCTCCAAAGAGGAGCGGGAATGGGTGAGGTGGAAAAGGGAACGGATTACTGCACAGCAGTAATGATGCAGGCATGTTAAATTGTTTCCAACCACCACCACCACTCCGTCCCACTTCCTCCCTTTGGGTGGTTACCAATGATGACTGCGCAAATTCTACACAGCGTTCAACGATACAACTGAACGTAGGTTGGTAACACTATATAATACTCTTCCATGACGTTAAGGTAAGGTGTTTCATCATACTTTGCACTTTGCAGCCATGTGCCGTTGGCAGTATGCGGTATCACTATGGCTGAATTACGAAAAACATTAACTCCGTCAAGCAAATGTGTAACTAACTATCAAATTTATCCCAGGGTAGTCATCACTGATCTGTAAAAACGATACACATCGCGAAAATGAACCAGTCCAACCACTTGCCGACTACTAATATGCTGAGTGTCTGACCTCTGTCGGGTCAGTCTTACCTGACACCGGCAACAAACGTCGGCTTTTGTCGCCAACAGGTCCACCACTTTTCCCTTTCCTTCGTCCCCCCATTGTGTACCAAGGACAACAGTTACCGCTCCTTCCGATCGCGCAATTTTACGAGGAATTATATCTTTCCCTCCATTCAAGGCTGTGCCGTCCTGAGCCCTCAGATTCTTCGCCATTTTGTCGTCAGGCTATGACACATGCGCACATGTATATTTGGCGCGCAGGTTGACCTAAAAAACCGAGTTATCGTTCGTGCTCTCTGTGTGGAAGAATGGAAGGTAGCAGACTGGTTAAACCGCTTACCTTATCAGTGTCTGCAAAGGTCTGGGTTCGATTCCCGGCCTCGCCTTTTCTCCCACTATTCACACACACACACACACACACACACACACACAAAGAAAAAAGAGAGCGTCACGTCATTCCGATGAGTCGACAAACCGAGGTGTAGTGACTTGGCACCGTCTAAAAAAGAACACAATAAATTACATGATGTCAGCCGTCATATCCTCTGGCAAAATTCTGTAGGCTTAGAAGAAATCCAGTCTAATTGGTACACAAATATATTATGCACTCAAAACCTGATCGACCAAGCGCGTTGGGCATGCTGCCGGTCAGAAATCTACCTGGCAGATGTCAGTGTCAGTCGCATGTATGGACTGATTTTGCCCGAACTGAACGCAATGACACGCGGTGCTGCAGTCAGCCGGGAGGAAGGCCGCAGAATCACTATTTACATTATTAATTCACTTGTAACGGTCAGTTTTAGTTTCGAGTTTCTCAAGGAGGCGTCACTGCATTTCCTTGTGAAACTGAAACTAAAACTAGTCAGTCTCTGGGGAGGGACTGAGAAGAGGACTGATTGGTGTGTGTCGCCCACTGAGTGTCGTGTCACTGACTGAGTGTGTGCGGTGTGTATGTGTGTGTCAGTGTGTGTGTCAGTGTGTGTGTGACCCTGCCGCCAGGTGTGTGTACTGCGTGTGTGTGAGAGACTGAGAGAGACTGGAGAGACTGAGAGAGCCGGAGAGAGAGAGAGAGCTGATGAACAAAAACACTGAAAACTAAGTCACCGGCATACACACTGATATATGGAGGGAGCACTCACTAAAGTCATTCCGAGTCTCTCTCTCTCTCTCTCTCTCTCTCTCTCTCTCTCAGTCTCTCTCGCTCAGTAAGTACACACACACATACACACACCGTCACACACACACACACACACACACACACACACACACTGACTCCGTCACCGTGGCACACACACACACACACACACACACACTGACTGGCACACTGGCACACACACACACACACACACACACACACACACACACACACACACACACACACACACACACACACACACACACACACACACACACACACACACTGTTACGGCGGCACACACTGACATACTGGCACACTGACACACATACACCGTGCACACACACACACACTTTAGCAATCCAAGCATGAGGTAGGGGTACGTTCTGTACTGATTTCACTGATCAGGCAGTGTGTACTCAAAACTCGCCGCTGCTACCGACTGAACACTAAAAGCTGAGAGACTAAGTTCTCCATTCAAAGTTTGCGGAAACATCAGCCCGGCATAAACTGATATCTGGCGGACAACAATTATGATTTATCAAGCCGGATTCCCAGTGTGGATCGTTGAGAGCGCGACGATAATCATGTCCTCAGTGCACTGGCTGGTCAGTCAATGATGAACAAACCAGCAAAACCAGTAGTCATGAATGCAATACTGCTGCAAAAACAAAAGGGCGATTCACGTGACCTGTTAAGGGACTTTCCACAAAGCATATTTATCAATCGCTTTAAACCTCATACGTATTGCATTACCTCAGCGAATAACATTAATTATCCCCAGCTGTTACATCAGCTAGGTAGGCTACTTATGGTCCAACAGGTGTACATAAATTAATCAATTACGGCTGGTGACTGACATGGTTTCAGGCTCTCAGGACGAACCCCGTCCGTCGTTCGATCTCTGAAACAGGCAGAAGACGAATAATTTTTCAGTGTTAGATTCAGTTGAAGCCCATTAAGGACCGGTCGAGTGAGTACTGTATCTACACGTTTTCAGTCACAGTGTGTGTGTGTGTGTGTGTGTGTGTGTGTGTGTGTGTGTGTGTGTGTGTGTGTGTGTGTGTTAGATAGAAAGAGAGCTGCTCGAGCATAGGGCCTTTGTCAGTGTGTGTGTGTTTGTGTGTGTGTAATTTTTGTTGTTGTTGTTGTTGTTTGTTTGTTCGTTTTTGTCTTGCTTTGTTTAATTAGTTTTTCTTTCAGATATCAGTCCAACATACGATTTACCGGACTACTATACCGGACCGACTTTTCAGTGCTGAAACTTTGTCCTGAGCACGGTCTTCTCCACGAACCAGCTGCTCTTACTTTGAACAATAGCGGCATTCGTACGTACCAGGCGTCTGTGTTTTGGATATCTGTTTCATAGCCGTGGAACATAACTTCTACTGAAGACGCTTTTTTCTAATTTATTATATGTATTAATGTATCACACACACATACATATATACATACATATATATATATATATATATATACTCGCCCTGTGGGTTGGGCACTGATAGAATAGACCCAATAGACCCACTGCCCTGCCATGCATGTCGTAAGAGGCGACTAAAGCAGGACCACCTCGCCCGGAGGATAAAGGGGTTTACGTAGGGTTAACTACCCTACCTGTAAAAAAGACCAGTTACAGAAGCATCGACGACAAAGAACCAAAACATTCACCTGGGCAAGGAAGGGTCTCCGTCCCGGAGACTTATGACGCGGTGCAGTGAAAGCCGAAACTGTGAGGAAGCTGCAAGGCTGACTCCCCTTCTGACACCCAGGACAACAACGCGAGTAGCCACATGGAACATCAGGACGATGTATGAAGCAGGAAGAACCATCCAAGTAGCGAGAGATATGAAAAACTACAAGATCGGAGTGCTAGGATTGAGTGAGACAAGGTGGCTACAGTCAGGACAGATGAAACTTTCATCTGGAGAGCAACTGCTGTATTCAGGACACACAGAGGATGGAGCCCCCCCCCCACCCCCACCCCCACACACACACTGAGGGTGTGGCCCTGATGCTGGCACCGGAGGCACAGGGGGCACTCATCGGCTGGGATCCTATCAACTACCGCATCATCACAGCCAAGTTTACCACCAAGAAGAATGACATCAGGCTGAACATCATCCAGTGCTATGCTCCCACCAATGATGCGGAAGAAGAGAAAAAAGAGGACTTTTACCAACAACTACAGACAGTGATAAACAGAAGAGGAGCCAAAGACATAACCATACTGATGGGAGATTTCAACGCCAAGATCGGAAGGGACAACACTGGCTACGAGGACACCATGGGGACACACGGACTGGGACAGATGAATGAGAATGGTGAGCGCTTTGCAGACCTGTGCGCCCTGAACCAGCTGATGATAGGAAGAAGTATCTTCCCACACAAGCGCATCCACAAGGCCACATGGAGATCCCCGAACCACATCACGGAGAACCAGATCGACCACATCTGCATTAGCCGTAAGTTCAGGAGATTATGGCATGATGTACGAGTGATGAGAGGAGCCAATGTGTCATCAGACCACCACCTTCTTACGACGACAGTGAGACTTCGCCTCAAGAGATTCACCAACGCCAACAACACACGGACAAGGTACAATGTTGGACTGCTCAGAAACAAGGACACACAAGCAGCATTCCAGATCAGCCTTTCCAACAGGTTCCAGCCATTACAAGAGCTGATAGAAGACAGTGAGATGGACATCGAGACACAGTGGGAACACAGCAAGAAGCTCTGGCACGACACATGTGAAGAGGTCCTGGCAAGAAGAAGACTCAGCACAATGAATGGATCTCTGCCGACACCATCCACAGGCTGGAAACAAGGAAAGAGAAGAAAACTTCGCTGAACACGAACCGAACAAGCGCAACTAAGGCAAAGGCACAGGAAGAGTACACAGCAGCGGACAGAGATGTAAAGAGGAGCATCAAGAAGGACAAGAGGGACTACATCGACGACCTGGCCAGTCAAGCAGAGGCAGCAGCCGGACAGGGGAGCCTGAAGGACCTGTACCTGGTGACCAAAAAGCTGATGGGCAAGTTCCAGCAGACAGACAAGCCAGTGAAGGATAAGAACGGGAACCCATTGACAACAACCGAGGAACAGCTGAAACGATGGGCAGAACACTTCAGGGAGCTGCTGAACCGCCCTGCCCCTGACGCACCACCAGACATCCCACCTGCAGAGACATAACTGCCCATCAGCTGTGACAAACCCTCAAAGGCAGAGATCAAGAAGGCCATCATGACTCTGAGAAATGGGAAGGCTGCAGGGCTGGACGAGATACCAGCAGAAGCCATCAAAGCAGACATGTAAACAGCTGTCAACATGCTATACAGCCTCTTCAGCAAGATCTGGGAGAAGGAGGAGGTACCAGCCCAGTGGAAAGAAGGAATCATCATCAAGCTGCCGAAGAAAGGAGACCTCAGGGACTGCAGCAACTACCGAGGGATCATGCTCCTGTCAACGCCAGGCAAGGTTCTCAACAGGGTTCTACTGGAAAGGATGAAAGAGGCCGTCGACCCCAAGCCCCAAGACCAGCAGGCAGGCTTCCGGTGGAACAAATCCTGTGCCGACCAGATCACCAGCCTGTGCATCATTGTGGAGCAGTCGCTGGAGTGGAACTCCCCCCCCTCTACATCAACTTCATAGATTATGAGGCCTTCAACAGTGTGGACAGGGAGACGCTGTGGAAGCTGCTGAGGCACTACGGAGTCCCAGAGATCATCATCTCCCTCATCCGGTGCACCTACCAGGACATGAGCTGCAGGATTGCCCACGCAGGCCAGCTGTCCAAAAGTTTTGAGGTGAAGACTGGAGTTTATCAGGGGTGCCTGCTGTCACCGTTCCTCTTCCTCCTGGTCATCGACTGGATCATGAAGACCACTACAACAGGCAGGAACAACGGTATACAGTGGACACTCTGGACACAGCTGGACGATCTCGACTTTGCTGACGACCTGGCGCTCCTGTCACACAACCACAGCCAGATGCAGGACAAGACCACTCGCCTGGAGACCACGTCAGCCAGGACAGGGCTCAAGATCAACAAGAAGACCGAGCTGATGAAGATCAACACCACTGCCAACACACCAGTCACAGTCGGTGGAGAGCCCATCAGGGAGGTGGAGTCTTTCGTCTACTTGGGAAGCATGGCTGACCGACAGGGAGGCACGGACTGAGATGTCACACCCAGAATCGGCAAAGCAAGAACAGCTTTCATCATGCTCAAGAACATCTGGGCATCTGGAGCAATCAGTATGAAAACCAAACTCCACATCTTCAACTCCAATGTGAAGTCAATTCTGCTCTACGGATGCGAGACATGGCAGACAACACAGACGATGCAGCAGAAGATTCAGACATTCTCCAACACCTGTCTGAGTCACATCTACAAAATCCGATGGCAGGAGAAGATCCGAAATGAAGATCTGTGGGAGCGAGCGGGACAGGAACCAGTGGCCAAGCAGATACTGCGGAGGAAGTGGGGCTGGATCGGACACACCCTCAGGAAGCCAGCGTCCAGCATCACACGCCAAGCCCTGACCTGGAACTCGCAGGGAAAGAGGAAGAGAGGCCGGCCTCGCAACAGCTGGAGGCGAGACACCGAGGCAGAGCTGAAGCATCAAGGGACCAACTGGACTGGAATGGCCAGAACAGCCCAGAACAGAGTGTGATGGCGAGGGGTCATTGATGGCCTATGCTCCACCCTGAGCGATGGGCATATTGGATGATGAATGATATATATATACATGTGTGTGTGTGTGTGTGTGTGTGTGTGTATGTATGTATATATATATATATATGTGTGTGTGTGTGTGTGTGTGTGTGTGTGTGTATGTGTGTGTATTCATTTAACTTAGTGATTCTCTGTGAACAGTGAACAGGGTGGTGTTGACAATACGGGGCAGTGTGTGTGTGTGTGTGTGTGTGTGTGTGTGTGTGTGTGTGTGTGTGTGTGTGTCTGTGTCACAGTTTGTGTCTCTGTGGGGTGGGGCGTCAATAATTGCACATATACCAGTGTGTGTGTGTGTGTGTTGCCTGTCACACAAGGTTTAGTGTGAAAAAAACGTGCATGGGGCCATTGGAACAGGTTTGTGTAGCTGAAGAAATGAGAGCTTTCCCGCAGTGTTTCTTTTTCTCTGCTTTCCTTCTCACTGTGGACATTATCAGAACATCGACATCAGCTTCCCTGTCCTCAGCCTCCCGCTGTGTTTTGAGAACCCCAGCTGACATGGCAGTTCCTTTTGGCAATGGTTGAGCTGTGGCCTATTGGTAACGCTCCCAACTGAGTAGGAAGTGACTGTGCACAGGTTTGAATCCCGTAAATGAACAGGGAATTTTCCTGTCTTCTCCTCTCCACTGAACTTTATGTGGTGTCTGTGTGGTAGTCATTTGGACGAGATGATAAACTGACGTCCCATGTGTGCATGTAAAAAACAAAACAAAACATGGGAACAAAAACTTGGATCCTGGCAAAATTCTGCAGAAAAATCCACTTTGATAACAAACCAAATCCAAGGGAAAAAAAGTGGGTAGAAATGCACTGGCAACAGGCTTTCCAACCTGGACAGCAGTCCATGTTTCTCACAGTGGGTGGAGTGATGAATAACAGATGACGGTGCCTTTCCCAGGGACACAGCATGCTGAAAGAGGCCTCAACTCGGATGGCTGGTGAACACTGGATCAGAAGTCCAATGCCTAACAGATGATGATGATGATGATGATGATGATGATTTCTATGACAGTATCATGTCCAGTTCATCAAGCAGACCATTTCAGAAAGTTCTTGCAAAATATTTCTTCAATGTACAAACATGCAAGATCATACTTTCCACTTGGAAATGGTATCATTTAAAGTTGTGAGGATCTCTTTCTGGAACAATCATTCAAGTGTACATGACTGTCACTCTGACTGCATTCAGCACTAAGCCCTGGATATACCCTGGCACAAGAGATCATACCAATAACAGTACATTCATATAGCACTTTCAAACCTCTCAAAGTGCTTTTCCGCAACACATCAGTCAGAAACACATACGCACACACACACATCTTCACGCACACTCACACATCTTCACGCACACACACACACATCTTCACGCACACACACACATCTTCACGCACAAACACACACAAACAAGCCTGGAAGAAGCAGATATGGAATGAAGAGCCTGAATGATGCACAGACTGCTTGAAAAGGAATGTTTTCATATTTGACTTAAAGAATGTAAGGAATTTTTGTTTGGTCCTCAGCAATACTTATCTTTCTGCATTACTGATGTGTACAGTCAATTCACACTGCACTCATGGACAAAAGAAATGAAACAGAAAATGGAAGATAATTTTCTTAAATCATAATCATTTTTGTTTATTGTTCAAAGACACGTACAAATGTTTTTTGTTAATGCACCGGCAAGCCCCTTAATGTTACAAAAAACAACAAACAAACAAAAACATGATGACAGAGAAACATATGATCTGACACCAGTACTTGGGATGATGTATACTGAACCACCCTGGCACAAATGACAATGAAGTGACACAACTTAACCCTTGACTGCTAAACCTTAGTGAAATGAGACTGGTACTGTACTAGTCTGATGAGCAGTTATTATTTTTTGTATTCTTATCAATGGTGTCATTGATTTTACTGAAGAAAGGTAATGCAATCCCTAAAGGAAGAAGTCCAAAGACAGAGTGGTGCCTGACACCCTGACCAGTCTTATTTCAGTAAGGTAACAGCCCTCCACAGGTAAGCAGCACTCAAGGGGGTTAACAATACAAAACAACCCACCCACCAACCCCCCTGACCCCCCAAACACCACTGTGGAAAGTTTTGGATGACTTTTAGTTTTCTTTTCAGCCATTCACACAGGTAACACCATGTCACGGCAAGCACTTTCTATAGAGTTCACAAAAAGTTAAGCACCATTCGGGAGTTAAGCAGTTTTCTTCTTGGGAGCAAGGTGAAACAATGCTGAAACTCCAGCAAACAGTGAGGTATGCAGCCAGCGTAATGAGCACCACTCATAACCTGAGGTGCTTTCTTGCACATGTGCTTCCATTCTTTACAATGAAAAACAACAGCTATGTTAGAAAACCACTGAATAACTGTAATTATTGGGCTGAAACATTGATTTTTCACAAGCTTTTTTCAAACTATTCATGGTACACATGCACCTGAAACAGCCATTAGTGCATTCAGTGAGAGGTCAGTGGTGGAGTACACATAATTTGAATCATCTCTTGATTCTTTTTTTTTTTAACATTCTGTTACAATATGCCAGCATTTGTGAAGTTGGTCCTTCATTTTTTGTGAAGTCTGTAAAAGACATAAGTGAGAAGGGGAAGCCCTTGGTCTCTGTGAACAGATATGGTGGATCAGACTTTTGATCGTCACACAGTGAACACATAGTGAGGCGGATCATTTTTGTTTTTGCAAACTGCAGCATTATGACAAAAAAACAAAAACAAAAAAAAAACACACACAAAAAAACACACACCCTAACTGAAAATAAAATTGAAACTGGTCTTTTGGCAAGGTACATTCTTGAAAAAAAAAAATCAAGCAAGTTATTCTTTGCTTCTTGTACCTTTTCCAATCTTCTGAGTGAAAATCAATATGCCTATGATGGGTGAGCAGACATACACATAGGAAATCATACCAGCAGTGAAATAAACATTAATGATATACATGCCTGACAGAATGACTTGACACCACAGTTGTATGATCTACAGAGAGGCCAAGTGTACAGCAAAACATCTGTGCTAGGTGGGGACCATCTCCTTCACAAAGACAGAACCAATAATAAATCAAGTCAATTATCACCATCATATCCTCTGTGCTAAGAAAATTTAAAAAAAAAAAAAAGGGAAAAAAATCTGAAGAATATATCATACCTTACTTTCAGCAGGTTTATAACATAACTCATAAAGTTTGATTGATATCGTATACATGATTTATATTTGACAGCCAGTATGTCACATAAAATTTTGCTTTCTGTATGTTATTGGTCTCCAGAGACCCTTGATTTCTTTCTTGAGAAAGGGTCTGCTAAGATCTACAACATATTAGGGGTTAATATTTTTTTTTACTCCTTGTTTACTCCATTGTTTAGTGACAAAATCAAACATTTTTTTTCCCGTTTCATCATCTGCAACATTTTTAGTGGCATTACTCCCATGCCGCTCATTCTGAGTCCACCATAAACGCCAACACCTGGGCTCGTCTGTTACAGTCCCAGCGTCAGCAGATCACAGGGAACTATCGATGTTAGGCTGCCAGTGGGCCGCCTACACCAAAGGAGAACCTGCACTGCTACAAAGTCACTTCTGTGGTGTTTAGTGGTACATGTACTGATTCAACATAAAATACTAAGTCCCCTACTGACGACAATAATGGCTTAGTTGCTGAGCAAGACTGATTGAGCGTCTCCCCAGAGTGGAGATTGTCACCTTATCCCTCCAATGACAGTCCCCCATGAATCTGCTTACGCTGAAGACCTTGACAGGACTCACCCCAAACACACAAGTGGAGAGGGATCAAAACTCGGGTCACCATGAGAGCTGGGCATGAAAGGCCAGAAACTCAGGGACATTCTATTTTTTCTTACTGTTGATGGAGAAGGATGGTGATGATGGTAATGTTGTTATAGATGTCTATTTAGGTTGGGACTATGTGACAAGGCTGTACTCAGGCCTGAGAGATAGACGTGTGCAGGAAATCTGAGCAACACACCGAAAGACACATCCATGAAATGGATGATACTCAACTGTGTTGTCCCAGTTTTCCCATTTAAGCCCACTCAACTCTGGGTAGGAGCTGGCCGCAGGCCGAAAAACCCACCTCTGCTAGGAATCTAACCCACATTCTTCAAGCTGTCAGCCTGCGATGCTAACCACTTCACCACTGTGGATGGTTGAACAGTTTTTGGTACAAATGTATTACCGACGAAGTCGAAAAATGTTGTGGAAGTGGCTTTAAACCCGACTCAGTTATCAAATGAAAATCATGACTGTGGGTAATTTAAAACCTACAATGAATGACAAAGATTAATAATGATTCATCAAATGTTTACTCTTACAAAGAATTTGGTACATGTTATCCTAATATATACACACTGTCCACTCACAAAAAGAAAATCAGCTGAATCCATCAACATGTTCACATTTACCTTCTTTAATAAAAAGCCAAAAAGCATGCATATGAAAATATCTGATTTTGAACATCTGCAGGCAACACACACACACACACGCACACACATACAGACACACACACACATCGCAAAATGGCAACACTATACAAGTCATCAATGTTATATATCATTATCAATATATACATTTCAAGATGAGTGTGTGAAAATCAATGTAATGGGTGCATCATACTAAAGCTTTAACTGTCATAGCGTTTAGGTTGGATGGTCGATTCAAAGCAGCTGACATTTATATCATTTTCTAATATGCACGGAGAAAGTGCAAATTAACTGAATATGTATAGGTTTACTTAGGTTGATCACACCGTGAGTTTGTCGAACGTGGGTATAGCCGTTTTCGACACAAGTGTTTTCCATTGTCTTGCAACAGACCTTGTGATTTTCTTTGCAGGTTTGTTGCTGCGACTTTGATACATATATTCATGCTGTTTGTTTTGTTTTTATGTGTTAAACAATTATTCTGATGTGTCCCATGCCAATAGGACTGTAATGTCAATGGCATTAAAACATTTTTCGGTTTCAGTATAGACAGACAGACAGAGAAAAAGAGAGAGGTGAGCTTTTTGAATACTATTCATCGCTTTTCATCATCAACATAACTTTTCAACAGAAAGGCACTGAAATGAGTTCGACTAAACTCCACTGGCTTCCTGTTGCTAAGAGGATTGATTACAAAATTGTTTCCATGTTTCAAATTGTTTTCCCCTCAGTACTTGTCTGATCCTGTTCAGCCTCATGTTCCATCCCATTTATTGTGATCATCTGCTGATTCATGTATTCTGTGTCCCACATTGCCAAAACATGGCACCTTTTCACACCTTGGTCCTGTCACCTGGAATAAACTTCACTACCAAATCCTCCATGCTAATACAAAATCTCAGTTCATATCTGGCCTCAAAACACATCTGTACAAATCTGCTTTCATGGATGTCTAGCATGTAGTGTGTGTGTGTGTGTGTGTGTGTGTGTGTGTGTGTGTGTGTGTGTGAATGTGTGCTTTGTCATTCACAGATTTGGTTGGTCTTGTTTGTGGTCTTGATTATAGTGCTCTGTGGCTTTCATTTTTGTAACCATTTTCTCCCCACATTGATGTCAGTTGTTTACACTCTGGGCCCTTGGGCACAAAGGTAAAGTTATTATCATCATCATTACTAATTGTTTGTACATGGATGCAATTTGAGACAGACAGACAGAAAGAGAAAGAAGTGATCTTTTTCAATACCATTTATCATCACTTTTCTTCACAAACACAACTTTTCTACAGAAAGGTATTTGTATTGTATCAACTATAGCTGTATGCATGAAAGATGAATGATCTAGTTATGTGTGATTGTTCAAATAGGAAAACTGTCACATTCTTTGATTGAAAACACATTTCTACTAAGACCAACAAATTGTCAGTCCAGCAAAACTGGACAACTGACAAACTGACAGTTGTGTCAACTACTTTTGATCTTGGCTCTTCACCATGCGAGAGTGTCAGGAGAAAACTACTCTCTGAACTTCCTGTGAATGCAGTATTTGAAAATTCCTTTGGAATTATGGCATATTGAGGATTTTCCGCAACATGACCTTTGATGCTGACTGCTGCAGTAAGAATGGTATAGTCCAGGGGCAGCAACCAAGCAGATTTAGTTTGGTTAGAAATGATGCTGTAATAAAAAAAAAAAAAAAAACCGAATAAAAGAAAAAAAGAAGAAAAGACAGCACATGAACAAACAACACCACCATTGAACTATGTGTCATAAGAGTGCCAACTGTTGTCGGTCTCTGTACTGTCTGGTGGGTATGATGTGTAAAAAGCTGAAAAGGTGAAAGGCCCCATAGCCTTTGACAGCCATTGGTGCAGTGATTCTACCCACTGTGTCTAGGGATCGACAGAGAAAGGCGAGGCCCAGTCCTCTTCTTCCACCATTCTAACCTTCCCACGGGGCGTCAGCGTCGGCCGCATATCAGTTTTTGATGCCTCGCTTCATTGTCACACAGACGCTTGAAACCTGTCGCGAGGCGTGTCGTTCGCACACGCACGACAAACCTCCCCAGGCATCATGCTCCATATTTGGAAAGTCACGTGCTGTCAGTGTCGTCCTGACGATAATTTATTGTTGATGCTGAAGAGGAAATTATGGTTGACTGTTGCAATGAAAATACCCCCCACTTTTTCCAAGGAAGAAAACAAAAAACTTTGTTTGTTGTTGTTGTTTTTGATGATGTTGTTATTTTTTGTTTTGTTTTTTTACATTTGAAATGGGGCAACAGCTAGATATAACATGCTTTTGTTGTTTTATACTGTTTGTTTCTTTATCTTCTTTTGACGTTTTTTCAAACACATCACCACGTTTCCTTGAATTTATTCACCGCACACCCTATCCAGTTTATCTGTTTAATAGTTATTATTCAGTCACTTTTCCATGCATGATATTGATATTCATTGCAAAATCAATCATTTGTTGTGACAGTTCTTTTCTTCTCCACATCAGTGGCACAGCTTCATACCAATAAACTGTGCCTGATATAACTGCAGACGCAATCAGATTCCAACATTTTTCAGTTCCAAACTATGACTTGAAAAGAAAGGAAAGAAATTACAACTGCATTCAGACCATGAAGGAGAAATCAATTATGTAAGCATATATTTGTGTTGAACTAACAGTTCTCCAAAATGAAGTAACACAAGTTACAACTAAACTGAAAACATAAAAACACACTGATACTAATCAATGGTGTTTAAGTTATCAAACAGTGTTATCAAAACACTGATATACATAATGACAAGTCATTTGGCAAACACTGTAAGAACAAACTGCTGGGAAATGTTTATTTTAGGTGAAGGTAGGGGGCTGGAGGTGAAATCAGGCAGATAAGTCTTTGATTGCACTCAGACCTATGATGGATGATAAGCTATGTCAAAAGACAATCAAATCAGAACTCTGACAGGAAGGGAAGTTAAAATGCTATCTGAAATCAGTTGCTTACCAAACACTAATCATACTGTTAATATTTGTTATTTGTTTGAGAAAATAGAGTCACACTTAGCTATAGTCAGCATAAATCCCATAATATTTGTATTCTTTCCGCTTACAAAGATTTTATTTAGGTTCCTACCAACATTTACAAATTGTATTGAGAAAATCTCCACATAATAAATAATGCTGCATTCAGTATTTGTTTCACTTGGGGGAAAATAAATTGAAAATCACACTAACCTGCAGTCAGTTTACCACATGTATATATCTCACACTTTGTTTTACTCAGCTTAACATATACTGTATGTCTGTTTACAAACAACTGATTGCTGTATAGGATATATTGTAATATCTGGTCAGCAATGCACATTAACTAAAATGGATATAAAAAGCTATGTTAGAATAATATCAAATCATAATTATGATTGATAAGAAAGTTAACCCTCAAAGTGCTGGATATAATAAAACATACATACAGAAATCATGCTTAAAACAAAGGGATAGTTTGCCTCCGCTACCTGTGCTCTGATTTGGGGCATTTGTATGCTTATCAGTAAGAATAAATAGGTAAACCTATACATTTTTGGAAAGTAGAGTGAATGAACAATCAGATAAAAGTAAGAAAAAGGCTGTACCTTGTAAGTAGTTGGAGATATTCCACAGGATATAAACAACAAATTTTGCACACTTGTTTTCCAAAAACGTCAACCACAATGTTTATAGGTATTTTCACATCTTTTACAGAGTCAAAATCTCAAAATTGGCATTAAACTGTGCAGAAAATGTTCTGGCTGCAGAATCAGGATATGAATATAACTGAAACAATGAAATTATAAGCATTGTATTATTTGTTTGAGACACGCCCACCGACGCCACGCACGCGCACATCTACAATACTTTATGCAATCACAGGCAAAAACAGAAATAAATGTTTTCTTTTAGCTCATGTTGCTTTCAAAAGCAGCAAGAATGCTTTAAATCAAAATAATTTCCTGTTTTCTAGCTTGATTTGGTCAAGAAATCGCAATAGACCCATGCCTAACCCACTTTACCACCCCTCCCCACCCCCATCACCCACCCCCCAGTTTTTGTGGCTGGAGACACAAAACTGAATGAACAACAAGCAAGCCAGCATGCCCAAGTGTCAAAATAACAAAGCCGTTTTCACCAGAATCCCTGTCAGCAAACGAATCATCACTAATGACAAGGTCACTATTTCCTGAGCTTTGTCAACTTCAGTGTCACTCATTGTTTACAAAAAATACGAAGATCTGGACTTATAAACTCGGTCAAAGTTTGTGCAAACACAAGCAGGGAGGCAGTAACACCAGAACGAGGCAGTTTTACGAAGGCTGCCGAGTATAGCCGTACGATGTCGGACCTTATGTAAACAGAGCCACGATCGTGGCCCATCGCACTTTACCGGGAAAGCCACGATCGTGGCTCATCGCGCTCTCCGGGTTAAGATGAAATTATGATTGATAAGAAAGTTAAGATGCTGTCTAAAATCAGTAGTTCACCAATGTTTAATCAGAATTTCATGCTAATATTTGTGATTTCATGGGGAAATAGTCACACTTAGCTGCTGTCAGCATGATATTTGTATTCTGACTGTTTACAAACATTCAATTTAAGTTGCAACCAACATTTGTAATCAGTATTGGTAAAATAGCACTCCAGTTAAAAAAAAAAAAAAAGTTATGGTTGCAATTAATATTTGTTTCAGTTGATTTGTTGGTTATCCCAGCACATTACTGCAGGGTCAGTGAACTGTCAAAATTGCAGAACTCAAATATTCGATTTTACATATTCATGTATTATCATGTCTATTGTTATTTATGTGTTCTCAGTGTCTACACAGTGAGCATGTGGATGAAGGAGTAAATGAAAGAATGACAGCGCGCATGTGTGTGTGTGTGTGTGTGTGTGTATTCAGTAGTATTTGTGTGAGTGTTCAGTAGTGTGTGTGTTCAGTAGTGTTTGTGTGAGTGTTCAGTGGTGTTTTTGTGGTGTGTGTGTGTGTGTGTGTGTTCAGTACTGTTTGTGTGAGAGTTCAATAGTGTTTCTGTGTGTGGTGTGCTATGGTGTGTGTGTATGTGTGTGTGTGTGTGTGTTCAGTACTGTTTGTGTGAGTGTGTGATGTGGTGTGTTTAGTAGTGTGTGTGTGTGTGTGTGTGTGTGTGTGTGTGTGTGTGTGTGTGTGTGTGTGTGTTCAGTAGGGTTTGTGTGAATGTTCAGTTGTGTTTTTGTGTGGTGGTGGTGGTGGTGGTGGTGGTGGTTGTGTGTGTGTGTGTGTGTGTGTGTGTGTACTTGCACATGATGTGTGTGTGGAAATAAAGAAGAAGTGTGTACAGCTCTAAAAGATATTTGGAAATCCAGTTATCCTAACAATTTCAGTCAAAGCTACTTTTGTTCTCTGAATATTCTCATGCAGGAATTACAAACGTTACCATGTGAGTTGCTGTTCAAAGTAGTAAGTCAACATTTTTGGGGCACTCACAGAAATCACTCTTAAACAGACATGCGTTCAGATGTAATGACAATCTTTTCATCCTAACAGTCTAACCGTTTACTTCCAAAACACTTTGTTTTCATGATTAATTGAGCAACATCAAACGAGTGAATCGAGTCCAAACAATGTCAGCCATTTTGTCTCACGTGAAACGAGCGGGTCTCATGATTGGTTGCTCCACGCACGTCTGTCGATTTTGTCGCGGGGAAATAGGATAAAGTGCTATCGAAGAAACTTGATGCGCGGCAACAGCGATCTTGCTGCGTGGCACGCGACTCTTGCTGCCTGTAAACCTCGCACACGGGGCGCTGCGCATTTCTGCTGCTTGTCGCATGAAACATGCTGCTTTGACGCCCCTGTGTGCGATGAGCTTTACTTTGATTTTCTCACTCCACTCAGGTGTGAATACCTGACAGCTGGGGAAGGATGAAGGTGGTGGGAGGAGAGGACTGGGCCCCACTTTCCAACGCCGAGTTCTAGACACAGTAAACAGGAATTCACTGCCCTATGGCTGTTTAATGTTATGGGACCTTTAAACTTAACAAAAGAAAATTGTTGCAATGTCAAAACCAAAAGTTTAGATTCAAGATTTCATCTCATTTCACCCCGTTTGGGGTATGGAGGAAATGAACAAAACAATGCAAGTGTTGCTGTGTCCCTCAACCTTTGTCAATGCAATATCACAGAATCATAATTTCATACATAAATCAAACTACTCAAACAAGTCATAATCCAATTAAAAAAAAAAAACACACAAAAAAAGAAACCACCACCCCAAAACATGCAACTGGTCTCTTACTGGTGCGAATGACAACAAGCTATCTCAAAAACTTTGGAAGGAGAATCTATGACTCCTTTGATTAACAAATATGTATGCTAATTCAATGCTTAAACAAATACTCAGCAGATGATGTCATATTATTTCTGTATAAAATCCACCCTTGTTATTGCAATTTGTTATAACATTCATTAAAAACAAAACAAAACAAAAACAAAACAAAAAAACAACAACAGGCAGAAACCTCTCCTCAACTAAATGCTAAATCAAAAACATAGAATACAACCCAAAACCCACACAAAAAATTCAAATAAAAATTACACCAGAAAAAAGTTTTTGCTCATGTCATTAAAGCAATTTATAAATAATGTGTTATTGTATTTCGATAAAATTTATTTCTGCTGTATTGCACAAAGGAAAGCAGCTGTCAATTCTATTCTGTTACAAAAAAACAACAAAAAAACATAAAGAACTTTATAACTCTATCATGAACACATTTACAATGACATTGTTTGTAATGACACAAACACATGTCCATCCCTCACAACTTGAGATGAGTGCTGGCTCGCACTGAGTCCTTCTCTGCAGGGCTGAACTGGAGGATGGTGGTGATAGCCCGCAGCATCTGTGAGCGGCCATGCCAGTCGTATGAGGTGAGGAACTTGAGGAAGACATTCTTCAGGTACTCCAGGTTGGCCCCCTCCCGCCCCTTGTCCCTCTCCAGTTTGTGGATCTGCTCATGGAGCTCCTGCAGGGCCACCTCCAACTTCTCCTCCTTGAGAGTCATGGTGTGCTGCAGCTCTCGCAGAGCGGTCTCTAGCTGGTGCTTCTGCTTCCTCAGCCCCACCATCTCCACATCCTGCCGCGCCTTCTCCTGGGCAAAGTGTAGGATGGTGGCCTCCCCTCCCTGTGAGGCCGGGTGCATCAGGAGACGGGCCACCGCATCATCAGATTCCGAGGACTCTCCCCGGAGAAGGCCGTCCGTGTCGCGCACGCTCTCCAGGCTCAGGTCTTTGAGCTTGGTGAAGAAGTCGTGCTCCGCTTTGTGGGTGGTGCCGCTCCTGAGCTTCTCGATCTCCTGGTCCTTCTCCGCCAGCAGGGCCACCGTCCGCTCTCGCTGCTTCTTGGCCTCCAGCTCCAGCACGAAGACCTCCTTCTGGTGGGCGCTCTTCAGGTGGGTCACCTCCACCTTGTGGGAGTCAGACTGGGCCAGCATGGATCGGCTCAGCCCATCCAACTTGGTCTGCATCTGGTCCACTTCCTCCTGGTGCTGCACTGTGGACATCTTCAGCCGCTCACGCAGGTCCGACACCTGGTCCTTCAGCACGTCCACCTCTTTGCTGGCACTGTCCTGAAAGGGTGCACATGTTGGTTTAAATGTTATATCAAGACAAAACATTGCATTTGATATACAAAAGGCTTGAGCAAAAACAAGCTTGAGCTAATATTGTGCTCTTTCATGTGACAACAACAAACACAATGGCTAAAGATACACACAATATGTGATATCTCAAACAAGTTGAAGTGCAAATCAAAGTATGATACACTAGAAGGTTAAGATTAGCTAAGCACAATGTATCTGGAAAGAGAGGGAGAGAGGGAGAGAGAGAGAGAGAGAGACAGACAGACAGACAGACAGAGATTACAGAATGAACCCAGGACCATCCATCAAATCTACTTATAGATCTTTTATATATATTACTGCAGAAAATGTTCCATGATGTATTGTTTGTGTCACAGGCAATAAGTAACCTATGTGTGCACAAGCCGTTAGGTGTGTCTTACTGTCCTGAAAGCATGCATGGCCTCTGAGCAACAAAGAAAAATTACCAGTGTGTTACCACTGTCTGTTTTCAGTCTTCTCCATGTGTGTGTGTGTGTGTGTGTGTGTGTGTGTGCATGAATGCGTGCGTGTGTGTGTTTTCTATGTGTGTGTGTATGTGTGTGTGTGTGTGTGTTGTGTGTGCATGCATGCGTGCATGTGTGCATGTGTGTGTTTTCTATCATTGTCCATGTCAATTTCAATCTTCTTTTATTATCTTTGGTCATTAAAAAAAGTGCTTAACTAAATTACATGAACTAACTCAATGAACTGTGTCATCGTAAATGATGAATGTCTATTGGAATATTGATGCTTACAAAAACAAAACAAAAAAATCAAAATGAAGAAACGATAACTATTTCTCATTTCTACTGAAAGCTCATGACTTTTTTTTTTTTAAGTGTTGAAGAAATAGGATTATCAATTACCAGTTTCAAACATTATCACAACAAACAACTGCCTGTTTTTTTGGAAGTCAGTAATTTGTTGGTAATGAGAAATATCCAGAATATCCAGATATAGTGGTAACTCTAGTTCCTGGCTGAAAAATATGGACCAGGTGTGTTAAAAAAAACAAAGAACACTGGGTTTCAGTCAGAAAAACAAGACAGCAAACCCACTCCCTACTTTCTTCTCTTGACATTTTCTCACTTATCAAGTTATTTTCAGAACTTATCCCCTCCCATCTCCCTTCCTCTTACATTTTGTTTTACATAGTCCTCCAGTCCTATACTCATCCCCACAAGATGACACAAGCACACAAACTCTCACCACCACCACCCACACACACACACATGCAGATATGGACACAAAACATTCACACACAAACACACAGATGTAGACACAAGATATTCACACACATACACAAACACAAAGACATATACACGGGCATCAACACACACACACTGACATTCACATCAACACACACAAACTTCCTCTTTCTCTCTGTCTTTGAGAATAGCAGGGAAAACCAAGTGATGCAGCATGAAAATGGCTGATGAAGAAGTGATGCTATGAAGCCCAGTGAATCAGGGGCCCACTGGCTGGCTCAAGTCAAGCAAGCACAGGGATTTTTTCTTTCTTCTGCACTCCCCTACACTCTGGAGACCCATACTCCATCCCCTCACTGCAAAACCCTCCTCTGCCCATGTTTATCACTAGATACAGACTAGTACGTGTTATTCTTTCAAACCAGACAATAAACAAAGGTCCAGTATGTATCATGCAAATTACACATGTAAAAGTATCCACAACCAATTTTTCGTTATCCTGGAAAAAATCTGCAGTAAATCCACTTTCATATCAAGACAAACAAACAGCTTATATGAAAACAGGTGAGGGGAGAAGGCAGAGAAAAAAAAAAAAGGTGGTGGTGCTGCACTGCGGTGATGCCATCTCCCCATGGAGAGAAGTCCAGAATCTCACACAGAAATATGATGTGATCCAAAAGTCACACGGTACAGTTTTAGACAATAATCTTCTCCTCTCTCTCTGATTACGAAAGAGAAAAGAAAAGACAAAAAAAGAGGGGATGGGAGAGGGAAGGAGACAGGGATGGTGACACAGCACAGGATGGTGAAGACACGCAGGGACATGTGTCATCAGTACTTTGACTCAAGAACGGTCTGTGGCATGTGATGAAATGAAGTGTGCTTCAGGGTGGATAGGATAATAAATCTTACAGTTGCCAGTGACTCGTGGAACTGAAACAGAAAGTAATGGATTATTACAGCCATGGATATGGAGATGATCAGCAAGACTTGCAGAGAATGTACTGAACTTTTCAGCCCACAAGGCACTGCAGCACACATGGTGCACACCCTGTTTATGAAAAAATCCTAATTAGGGGCAGATAAAACAAATATAGTGTATAAGGAATATCTGCTGTAAAGTGAAAGTCCTCCGTAAACTCTGTGAACACAGGATATTGTTTTCTTAGTACTGACGTCATCTTCAGAAAACTGGATCAGAATCTGACTTGTTTTCATTTGTTTTTTGTTGACTTGGCTCTGTTACTTTGTTAGTCTGCTCTATCAATTATTTTTCAAAACTCAATTTTACATTTCTGAAGCGTTCAGTCAATTGTACACTGTTGTAAAGCCCCAGTTCATGAACTTGTTCAGTCATAATCCAGTCCGTAAGCCCTGCTTTCAGTCCCATCAGCCATTTGCTTTCCATTTTGTTTTAGAAAACTGTCAGTTCACTTTTCTGATTTCCATACTTTCACACTATAAATCTATCCCCAACTCAGACTCTGCTCTTTTTTCATGGCCTTAGGGTGAATTACAATCACATTAACTTAAAATTTGGTGTATTTGATTTTAATTTGATACAATGGTGAACATGAACTCTGTTGAATGAAACAGTGGTAGTCCTGAAATATTGCTGTTCTGTGATCATGTGCATTTATTGTGATCACTGGTGTTTGGCAGGTGGCACCAAGTGGCAGGCAGAATTTAGTTTTCAGACACAGAAAGGGCACATACAGCCGATAAGATGTAGGAGGTCAGATTTGAGTAGGCTGAAAAATATGGTGTACACACTCACACACACACACACAAACACATACACACTAATACAGGTGCGCATGTATGCCGATACATTCATGAATATATGTGCTTATGCATATGCTCATGTGTGCACAGGTGTGCAAATAATTGTACATAATTTCTCTGTCTTCTGCCTGATGACAAAACATTCATAAATATCTATTCTGAATTCCCCTATATTCTGAATTGAATTTGAATACTGTGTATGATCTTCAATCAGTCCATCCACAATCACTCATCAACACACAAACACCACAAGACATTATGGGGAAAAGGTATCTCTTCATTTTTTATAGTTCTTCAAGACAACTAGAGCGAAAAATATTACAACATTGAAATTGTGTGGAAAAACCTTACAATACAGTACTTTGCATTTGTTTTTTAGGAGGAACAGAGCAGGACACACCAGTCTTCCCTTACTATGTGTTTGTTTTTGAGGATGAACACAGCAAAATACAAAATTATGGGACAATGCCGTCCCTACCTTTGACATTTGAGGATGGGTATAGAAAAATGCACCACAAAGTTATGGGCAAAAGCCTTAAAGTCACAGAGTGTACTTTGTGGGTTGATGAAATCAGAAAGATATCCACGTACTTTGTTTTTGTTGAGGAACGAAGCAGAATACTGCACAAAGTTATGGGTAAAAACCACCCTTACATCCTGCTTTTTTATTTTTATTTTTAGTACAAATAAGAGCAAAACACATCACAAAGTTATATTGAAGGCCCTTTCCATACTGTGTGCTTGATCTTGAGGATGGAAAGGTTTGGGTAAAAGCCTTTCCTAACTTGTGTTTGAGGATGAGCAGAGCAAACTACAACACAAACAACATATACTTGCAATATCTGAGCACAGCATAAACTATAAGCTTGATGCTGATCTGTCTTTCAAATATGATATGTATTCTGCACTTCAGTAGTTCCAATTACTGATTGATTTAATCCGGAATACAACTGTTTTCATCGGTGAACAACACGTAAGCCTTTCCCTACTTTGTTCTTGAGGATGGACACAGCAAAACACAGCACAAAGTTATGGGTACCAGTCCTCCCCTTACTTTGTTTTTGAGGACAGACACAGCAAAACACAGCACAAAGTTATGGGTACCATCCCTCCCCTTACTTTATGCTTGTTTTTGAGGACAGACACAGCAAAACACAGCACAAAGTTATGGGTACCATCCCTCCCCTTACTTTATGCTTGTTTTTGAGGACAGACACAGCAAAACACAGCACAAAGTTATGGGTACCATCCCTCCCCTTACTTTATGCTTGTTTTTGAGGACGGACACAGCAAAACACAGCACAAAGTTATGGGTACCAGTCCTCCCCTTACTTTATGCTTGTTTTTGAGGACGGACTGGGCGCGCAGCTTGTAGCGCTCAAACTCCTCCCTGACGCGCTCCAGCTCCTCCCTGTTCTGCTGACACAGGCTGCAGTCACTGTCATCCCTCTGCTGGTCGCCGCTGCCCAGGAACAGCGCTGAACAACACACACAGGGCCCGTCAATCTCCTCCCGACCTCCCCACCACCTCTCCTTCTGGTCTCCCCTTCTCCTCCTCTCTCTCCACAGTCTACTCTTGCTCTCTCTAGTAACTGATGTAGATTAGCAAGGACAGATTGGAAGAATTGGCCATGCCTAAAATCTTAATCCTTGAATAAAAAACGTGTTGAGTTCTGAGTTCTGTCTCTGTCTTCCCACTCCCTGTCACGGGTCTCTCTGTGCGTCTCCACCATCTTTCTCTCCTTCTTGTCTCCTCTCTGTCTGTCCCTCTTTCTTGTGCTGTTCTTGAAAACGTGTATGCATACAATAGTTAAGGTAGTCTATTTCATGACTTGCAATAAACATGATCCTTGAACTCTTTTGCTGCCTTCAGTTGACGAGACAGTTCACTGCCATAGACAACTTAAAAAAACCCATGCACACACAATTATGTACATATGAACTGAACACACACACACACATCTAATATAAATAAAAAGTAATCATATGTTAAAAGAATGAAGGACACACACATACACACACAAAACCCTTCTCACCACTGATGTCGACAGGTGTCTCAGACTGCTGGTTGATGGAGAGCAGCCTGGTTTTCAGGTGCAGGATTCTGTCATGGAGTGCCTGGGCATCCAGCCCGTCCCCCTCCTCCCCAACAGCCGCAGCGTCCATGCTGCCGAAGGTCCTGGCCGCTCGCACCAGGGCTGTGTTCTCCACGTCCAGCTGGGTCAGTCGATCCTTCAGCTTCTGGATCACCTGTCAGGCCGTACGGAACATCACCGTCATTGTTCACACACAGACATGTCACTTCTACATCACCATCATTGTTCACACACAGACATGTCTCTTCTACATCACCGTCATTGTTCACACACAGACATTTCTCTTCTTCATCACCACCATTGTTCACACACAGACATGTCACTTCTACATCACCACTGTTCACACACAGACATGTCACTTCTACATCACCGTCATTGTTCACACACAGACATGTCACTTCTACATCACCACCATTGTTCACACACAGACATGTCTCTTCTACATCACCACCATTGTTCACACACAGACATGTCACTTCTACATCACCACCATTGTTCACACACAGACATGTCACTTCTACATCACCACCATTGTTCACACACAGACATGTCACTTCTACATCACCGTCATTGTTCACACACAGACATGTCACTTCTACATCACCACCATTGTTCACACACAGACATGTCACTTCTACATCACCACCATTGTTCACACACAGACATGTCACTTCTACATCACCACCATTGTTCACACACAGACATGTCACTTCTACATCACTGTCATTGTTCACACACAGACATGTCACTTCTACATCACCACCATTGTTCACACACAGACATGTCATTTCTACATCACCACCATTGTTCACACACAGACATGTCATTTCTACATCACCATCATTGTTCACTACACAGACATGTCACTTCTACATCACTGTCATTGTTCACACACAGACATGTCACTTCTACATCACCACCATTGTTCACACACAGACATGTCATTTCTACATCACTGTCATTGTTCACACACAGACATGTCACTTCTACATCACTATCATTGTTCACACACAGACATGTCACTTCTACATCACCATCATTGTTCACACACAGACATGTCACTTCTACATCATCATCATTGTTCTCACACACAGACACATCACTTCTACATCACCACCATTGTTCACACACACAGACACATCACTTCTACATCATCATCATAGTTCTCACACAGACACATCACTTCTACATCATCATCATAGTTCTCACACAGACATGTCAGTTCTACATCATCATCATTGTTCTCACACAGACACATCACTTCTCTATCACCATCATTGTTCCTACACACATCAAGCACTTCTGACTATGTGAAAACATCACTGTCATCTTCCTACACACTTCTGAATCACTTCTCACACTGTGCAAAAACATCACAGTCATTGTTCCTCAGTACACAAACTATTTAACTGCTTACAGAATAAAGATAAGAACATGTAACATTCTTTTTCTTCTGTGCGCATTTTCCTGGACTTAAACACACTCACCTCCCTACTTTCAATAAATCACAAAAATATAAAACACACAAGCACACAGACACACACAGACACAGACACAGACACACACAACCACGCACACACCTGCTGGTCCTGAAAGCGGAGTCTCTCATAGTTGCCGACCACCTCAGACAGTTCTGACAACTTGTCCTCCAGGCTGGAGATGCGTTCCTCACTCAGCTTGGACTGCTGCTGCAGCCTGCACTCTGCCTCTGAGGCCTTGCACTGCTCCTGCTGCACCGCCTGCTGGTGTTGGGTCTGAGCACACAGGGAACAAGTGAAGGAACGAAGGAGTGAAAGAAGGAAGGAGTGAAGGAAGGAAGGAGTGAAGGAATGAAGAGTGAAAGAACGAAGGAGTGAAGGAATGAAGTGAAGGAATGAAGGAGTGAAGGAATGAAGGAGTGAAGGAACGAAGAAGTGAAGGAACGAAAGAGTGAAGGAATGAAGAGTGAAAGAACGAAGGAGTGAAGGAATGAAGTGAAGGAACGAAGGAGTGAAGGAACGGAGGAGTGAAGGAATGAAGTGAAGGAACGAAAGAGTGAAGGAATGAAGAGTGAAAGAACGAAGGAGTGAAGGAATGAAGGAGTGAAGGAACGAAGGAGTGAAGGAACGGAGGAGTGAAGGAATGAAGAGTGAAAGAACGAAGGAGTGAAGGAATGAAGAGTGAAAGAACGGAGGAGTGAAGGAATGAAGTGAAGGAATGAAGGAGTGAAGGAACGAAGGAGTGAAGGAATGAAGTGAAGGAATGAAGGAGTGAAGGAATGAAGTGAAGGAATGAAGGAGTGAAGGAATGAAGGAGTGAAGGAAGGAAGTGAAGGAAGGAAGTGAAGGAAGGAACGAAGAAGTGAAGGAAGGAAGGAGTGAAGGAATGAAGAAGTGAAGGAATGAAGTGAAGGAACGAAGAAGTGAAGGAAGGAAGGAGTGAAGGAATGAAGAAGTGAAGGAATGAAGAGTGAAGGAATGAAGGAGTGAAGGAATGAAGTGAAGGAACAAAGGAGTGAAGAAATGAAAGAGTGAAGGAATGAAGTGAAGGAAGGAAGAAGTGAAGGAAGGAAGGAGTGAAGGAAGGAAGGAGTGAAGAGGAAGGAGGAGGAGGAAGTGAAGATGAAGGAACGAAGAAGTGAAGGAAGGAAGGAGTGAAGGAAGGAAGAAGTGAAGGAAGGAAGAAGTGAAGGAAGGAAGGAGTGAAGGAAGGAAGGAGTGAAGGAAGGAAGAAGTGAAGGAACGAAGGAGTGAAAGAACGAAGGAGTGGAGGGTTTATTCATTACAGGCAAAGGCCCCTATATATAATGTTATGTACCCTCAAAAACTGTGTTTGGCTGCCTACTTGGCAGGGTAAAAACGGTCATACACGTAAAAGCCCACTCGTGTATATACGAGTGAAAGTGGAAGTTGCAGCCCATGAACGAAGAAGAAGAAGAAGAAGATGTTATGTAACAATACAAACAACCAGGACTTTCCCCACCCGACAACAGCCAGGACAGTGAGGACCCCTCTTGCACCACCAGCCAGGACTACACCTCCACAGGACAACAGGACCGCACCACCCTTTGAGGAGAAACACTACAGCCATTCAACAACCTGACCTCAATGGCAGTTTGCCTATAGGTCGTTAAACTCACCAACACATACAATCATACAAAAACATAGATATACAGTATGCTATGAACGCAGTGTCTCTGTTACTTGAAATGTTCAATACAAAAATATACATAGATTTTTCACCACTTTTTGACTTGTAGAAGAATAACACATTAAAACAGAAGAGACTGGCTGCCTGTAATATTTTCCTGGGGTGTATTTTCTTTCTTTAACTCTGAATCACGGGGTAAACTAGGAAAAAATGTACACAGGACTGCATTGCTGGTCTAAAGGACTGGCTACTCTCAACAAGCTGTAACTAAATGATGATAAGACTGAATTTATGATAACCTGTCCAAAGAAGTTTCGTCAACATCCTTCCTTTCCGGACTCTGTTCTGATCAATAGCACACCTGTTTCACTTTCTCCTTCTGTTCGCAGTCTTGGTGTAATCCTAGACCAGTCTCTTTCTTTCCAACAGCACATTTCGAATATCTGTAAAGTTGCCTATTTGGAATTGCGTAGAATCAGCTCTATCTGCCACTATCTCTCAATCGATGCAACCAAGACACTTGTATGCTCTCTGGTTCTCTCAAGATTGGATTACTGCAACTCTCTTTTGGCCGGCCTCCCCAAATATCTGTTAGACAGACTCCAACGAATTCAGAATAACGCTGCCAGACTCATTTGCAGAGCTTCTAAATTTGACCATGTTTCTCCTCTCCTTCAGTCTCTCCACTGGTTGCCTGTTTCTGACTGAATAGACTATAAGCTATCCACTCTGACCTTTTCTGCAGTAAACGGACCTGGCCCCAAGTATCTTTCTGAACTCCTCCATATCTATACCCCGTCTCGCCAGCTCCGTTCTTCCTCTGATACTCAACTTCTCAGGATACCTCATGTCAGAAGTAAGACCTATGGATACAGATCGTTTTCTTTTCAATCGCCAAAGACGTGGAACAAGCTCCCTGATAACCTCCGTCATTCTGATTCCCTCGCATCTTTTAAATCTTGTCTCAAAACTCACCTTTTCCCTCAGCAATAAGTTAAATTGTGGCAGGTCCACTTCCTTTGCATTAGCTGTGCTTGACTATGCGTGTATACATATGTATGTGTACATAACTACATGCATGAATATGAATGTGTATTGTGTGTGTGTGTGTGTTTATGTAAGTTTGTGCCTGCCTATGTGTGCGTATGTGTTAGGGTAGCTGTTAGATACACATGTATGTTAAAATGTATGTATGCAGTGTGTGTGTGTGTGTGTTTGTGTGTGTGTGTGTGTATGTGTGTGTGTGTGTGTGTGTAGTCACATTTTGGTGTGTGTGTATGTAACATTGATGTAATGGTTTATGTTAACAAAAGCGTTTTTGTAAAGTACCTAGAGCAGATTTCTGGATAGTGTGCTATATAAGTATCCATTATTATTATTATTATTATTACTTGATCTTCTTTGCAATTTCCACAAAGTGGACATGTTTGTTTTGAAGAGTTTGGGTCTTGTACTAATAGTGATGGATATGAATATTTGATACACCAAATAAAAACTTTGACTTAATTTGGATTACAGCACAATTTCATTTCAGAGAAAATAAGAGAGGCAAGGTCCTCAAGACTCAAGATGTGTGAAAACCATTTATTCCTAAGGAGTCATGAAACTGTGACTCACTGGTGCAGACTCCAACAGGGGTCTATGCCACTCCCTTCAGGCGGAGAAACTAAAAGTAGCGGTAGCTGGCGACCTCCCTTAGTATATGCATACTTATGCACCGCCCTCAAAAAGAACAACACATTTTCATCCAATCTCTTCCAGCACACCTTCAGTGAAGACAGCTCTTTCTGCAGGTCCAGCACAAAGGAGGAGGGCTGTGTGGCCTTGACCTCCGCTTCCTGCAGGCGGTGCCGCACACGGCTCAGTTCCTCAGACAGGTCCCGGATCTTCCGCTCGTACTGTTCTGACATGGCGCTGCGACTCGTCTGGTCCTGAAGGGACCGCCGGGTTTCGTCCAGCTGAACAAAGTGTCAACCGTCTGATCATTGAGAAACATGGCAGGACAGCCTTTTTTTTTTTTTTTTTTTTTTTTTTTTAAGATCTTCAGCTGTACAACCCTGGAATTCACAACCTAACTCCATTAGTCTCTCACTCACATCCTATAATATAAATCTTAAAGCATTCCATTTCAAACAGTCTGCACAATTAAGGCAATCCATTCCATAATTATCTGTATTAGATCCACGTCTATTTCCTCCACGCATATTTGTGTCTGCATGTATGCATGTGTGAGTGTGTGTTATTGTAAAGTGCTTTGAGAAGGTGCTATCAAATGTACAATCATTAATACTACTCTCAAATCAGGACAAGGGAAGAGATTTTACCAAAGGAAATCTTCCTTGCCCCCTCCCCACTCTCACTTTTCAAGTCAGACAGAAGAATGGAGCTATGGCCTAGTGGTAATGTGCCCAACTAGAAAGTGAGTATCCAAAGGTTCAAGTCCCATATAAGGCCCAGGATTTTTACTCCCCTCCCTCCACTAGACCTTGAGTGGAGGTCTGGATGCTAATCTTTCGGATGAGATGAAGTCCCATCCACAGCATGCATTTAGCACACATAAAAGAGCCCACGGCATTAAAAAGGCTGTCCCTGGCAAAATTCTGTAGAAAAACCCATGTTGATAGCAAAACAAATACACTCACAGAAAAAAGGGTAATACTGCACAGGGGCGACTCACTCTCACTAGGGACTGCAGCCCAAATTTCACACAGACATATTTGTTGCGATAAAAATAACGCTGACAAAAAGTAATACCATAAAATACTTTAACTCCTAGGCTGCCTATATGATGAGATAACTCGTCAGCACAAGCATGTACGCTTCGTTGCCACAATGACGAAATAACTCGTCATTGAAATATTCTGACTTTTCCCTGGTTTGCATTCAGTTCGTTGACAAAAATATGGTCGCTTTAGCTTGGGGAATCTTTCTAGATTTTATTCATAGCTAGAAACACCATCTACATCATGAGGCAGTCCTTTGTTTGAATGTTTCGTTTGGGTCACTGTCGCAGTGTTTCGCCTGGCTCCTTTCCTTGCTCGCTCAACAAAATGTCAGACTGACACCGTGCTCAAGACATGCGATCGTGGCGAACCAAATCAACCAAGATTGCTTTCTTTAGCTGATGCTCAGAAAGAATTGAAGTGTAAATTTGAAGGAGAAGACAGTGATGAACATTTATTGAACGATTTCATAGAAAATAAAGGGAGAAATCAAGAGACTGGCCAAGATACGACTATCAGTGAGTGATGCCGGCTGTACAGCTCTAACAGACCACATAAACTAACCAGATTATTAGCAGGACACAGTGTGAGCGATTTTCTTGTCATTCAACCAACGCAGTCTGAAGAGCACTGGATAAAGTGATCATGTGAGAGGGGTGAAGAGGAGGGGGGTGGAGACTGAGGGGCCGTGGCCTCACATCCATATTATCACTTGGAGAAGTCACAATGCATTGTGTATCTATCTCTTTTAAACATTTTTTTTTTTTATTGTGGTTGTTCTAGTATGATTTTCTGTGTGCAGATATCCATTTGTCCAGAAATTATGATATTTTAATGCAAATTACCTTTTTTGAAATTACCTTTTTAAAAAATTACCTTTTTTTGAAAATTTATACCCGTTTTCTGTGAAAAAACCCTGGCAAATAGATTTCACTTAAATCTTATTTTCCTGGCAGCGAAAGGGTTAAAAAAAAACAACAACAACAACAGTGCATGACTTTGGCTAGCATTGGAAAAAGATGCACACTTTTTCCCTACCTGCAGTTCCAGCTGCTCTTTCTGTGAGCGTTCTTCAGCCATCAGTTTCTGCATCTCCCTCAGCATCACCACGTGGTCCGTCTGCTCCTTCTCCCTCTCAAGCTGCTGACTGCGGATACGTCCCTTCAACTGAACACCCATGGCATTACAGGCTGAGTAGCAAAGGACAAGGACATGGTTAAAAAATAAATTGGGGATGGGGGAGGGGGGGAGTGCATCTTTCCTCCTTTGACATCTAACTGATTTATTTTTGTGACACAAACATTCTTGCACTTACAAAGTTTGTATGCATGTCTGTTAGTTTATTTTGCTTTTATTATCATTTTTTTAATCTCCAGTTGTCTTTCATTTGCTGTTGTTTTTCTTGTTCCTGTTTCCCTTCGCCATGTTTGTCAAGCAATTAACCACAATGAAAAAATGCACAAAAAAATGGAAAAGGTAAAACATGTTAATGATGATGGTGGTGAATGCCAAAATGATGAATCATAGTGATTTAATTCATTGTGTCCTCTAATAAATACACACAGGTGCTACATATACATATAAAGTTTCAGTTTTCAGTTTCTCAAGGAAGCGTCCCTGCATTCGTGCAAGTCCATATATGCTACACTACATGTCAGATGCCTGACAGCAGCATACCCCAGCACATTAGTAAATGTGTATGTCCTTTCAAACATACATACAGACATATTCCTACACTCCTAGAAATGCATTATTGTTGAACCTGAAATATTGTGTGCATTATGATCAACTGATACTTAATGTCCACTCACTTCTTGTATCTGCTGATCATTTTCTGTCTTTTTGCTCAGCATCTGTTGTCTCTCCCTGTCCATTTTGTCTTGTAGGTCTTCAATTTCTTGCTGCATTGAAACAAAACACGATCAGGAAATCAGTAAATGAAATATCCAACAGGATTTTCCCCCCTAAAGTTATGTTTACTATAATCAAACATACTTACTGTGACCAACTGATGCAGATTCCGGCTGTGGTGTGATTCCTGTTCTGTACAAACCACTACCCTGCATGTATCAAACTGATTCCTGTTCTGTACAAACTACTACCCTGCATGTATCAAACTGATTCCTGTTCTGTACAAACTACTACCCTGCATGTATCAAACTGAATTTCTTTTCTAATAAGAAATTTGAAATGATACAGTAATTGAAGACAATATGTCTCTAACAGCTCAAATAAAACGTTCCACAAATTCACTTTGGATTCAAATTTATAACTCATACACATCTTAATATTTCATACAATTAACATTTGGTTTGATATATCTGAACTCTGATATGCAAGATCTTGCACAAAATTAATACTGAAGTCAAGTTTCCCTCTGAATCAATGTACAACAATGCAAGATGATCAATACAATGTAAGGAAGCTAAACTTACAAAATAACAATCTTTAAAAACAATTCAAAACAAGAGAGGCAAGGCCTTCACGACTCACTTGTGATACACTAAAAAAAAAAAAATCTAATCATTTAAATGTGTTCTGTATTTGTTATTATAAAGCATCGGGTTGAAAAAAAGAAGAAGAAAAAAAAAAGTCCTGAAGGCAGACTCGAACCCCGCGTGTTTGGGTGAGAAGAAACTGTCTTAATCAATATACTGTCGTGGCTCCTTAACTGACGTTAACAAATTTAACATTTAAACATGCGTTTTTAAAGGGCGATAAATCGATTACGGTATTCGCAGTGAGAACGCTGTTTAAATCATATTATTCTGGTTATCTTGGACATTAAAAAAATCTTTAAGGGCAATTAAGAATTCTTTTTAAGTCCGCGGTAAAGGAGACGTGGCTATCGCCGTAATCACACTGCAACATTTAGCCGTTTTCTCTGGATCTTGAGAGGTGTACAAGTTTAGTTACACCCGCCAGGAATGTACGACACGGTCGATTCAATTTCTCTTTTATGTTCATTCTAGTTTTATAGTTTTAAAGCTGATATGAAAATTGAGCATTTTGTTCAACTAATAACATGTAGAGCCAAGTACAAGTACTTCTAAACGTCGAATGAAGTGAAAAGGACTTAATTTTGAGAAATGTCAAGACTGCAAATTTTTACATTTCATCAAGGGTATTAACTCTCATGGTTTATTATTTTAAACTGTGAATTCCAACTGATTTTGTTGATATTTTCTTGGCAGTTTGGGACATAATCCAGTAAGTGATGAAACGTTCACAAATCTTTCTCTGAATAAATATTTAACGGTCTCCTTCTCCAACTTTCCATCACATGTTATTGTGTACTGTCGATTGAATATAGGATTGAACGGGTAGGTCAACTACTTGAAATGAAATGGCGTCCTTCGTGTTCGCGAGGATTATGAGCACGTGCTTAGAATATGTATAAATATGTGTATGCAATTGATTTTTGCCCATGACCTTCAGGGCTCAGCCAATAGATCTATAAAGTCTACTCATAGTATTGATTCAAGTGTTTTCTGAAAAAGACCACTTGGGTAAATGAACATAGTAAAAGCCCTGTACACTGAGAGTAAAACACACAAGCTTTTTAAGTACTGAGTATAATTTTAAAATGTAATGTTTAAGATGAGAAAGATCAGTTTAAAGCAAACTAACCCCCCTAGCATTAACTACAGATTAATTTCCCTTGTTTCCTAGCTGCACCAAAGACATGCACCAGAAACATAACTTCAATGCTTAGCAAAAGAAGTTCCTGTTTGAACAAAAAATGATAAAAATGACTGCTCTTGATGCTGTGTCAGAATATCAGATCAAAGTACCAAGTTTAAAGAATTAAAAAAAAAAAAAAAACCACACAAAAAAACAGTAAATTCATTTTGCATATAATTTGGCTTTTTTTTCTCCTTTTTTTTTGTGCCCATCCCAGAGGTGCAATATTGTTTTAAACAAGATGACTGGAAAGAACTGAATTTCCTATTTTTATGCGAAATTTGGTGTCAACTGACAAAGTATTTGCAGAGAAAATGGCAATGTTAAAGTTAACCATGGATACACACACACACACACACACAGACAACCGAACACAGGGTTAAAACACAGACTCACTTTGTTTACACAAGTGAGTCAACAAAATGGAACAAACGTTCACAAACTAAATCTGGTTTCAGCTCAAAATTCAATCTTCGCACACACACAAAAATTACTAAAATAATAATATTTATTGCAAGAAAGTGTTTCTTCTTTTCAGTCATCTAAAGGTTTCATAACAAATCTTTTCATTCGAAAAGAGGCAAACTAATATGGAAAAGTACAATTGTGTTTACTTTTATGATGACCATGTCCCCCCCACCCGGACCCTCCCCCCCCTTCTTTCTTTTTTATACTCAGAACAAATATAAGAAGTTTCTAACTGTGTCATTGTGAAATGAAAAGTTGACTTATAATAAAGGAAAGAGATCATTAGAATGCAACCATATCTTATGTTTGCACACATACACTCATTCACATCTGCAAACGCACACACACATACATAAATTTAAACACATAGACACACACACACAAAAAAAACCACACCAAAACATCCACCCCCACCACCACACACACACATTCATATTACCCTGAGCTGCTTATTGTCGGCCACAAACTGACTCTCCACTCTGGCTTTTTCCTGGGTCAGCGTGGTCAGTGACACGGTCAGTGTCTTCAGCTGATCCTTCAGCGCTGTCACCTCTTCCGATGTGGGCTGCAGCAGTTTGAACATACAGGCTTCACAAAAAGTTAAGGAACACTCGCATATTTGACTTTTTTGTTCTCCAGGGTATGGTGAAATGATGCTGAATTTTCAGCCAGCAGTGGTGTATACAGCAGACAAGTTAAGGACCACTCGGGAACCTGCGTAGTTTTCTTATTGAGGATACAGTGAAAAAATGCTGAGTGTTATGTAGTGCTGAATGACAGCCATGCTTCTTGCACATATACTTCCTTTTTTTTCTTTTACAATGAAAAATCACGACTATCGTTTATAAACCACTAAATAATTGTATTTTTTTGTTGTGAAACATTGATTTTTAAAGTTGTTAATTGTTTATAGTGCACATGTGCCTGAATCAGCTGTTCAGTTAAGGCCAGTGGTGGACTATATGCAGCAAGCGTAATTTCAATCATCTCTCAATTTTAAACAATATATGAAAAAACATATGCTTATCAGAAATGGTCCTTGACGTTTCAAGAAGTCTGTACAATGCACAAAAGAAGCTTGAATACAAGGGATTCGTGAAAAGCACATCATGGGTTATCTACCCCCTGTGCCAGTCTGTGTTCTGTTATATAAATACAAGACTTGAACAAAAGTTCCACAACCAGGACAATTATGTGCAGCACAGTGGAGTCTCTCTCCCCCTCTCTCTCTTTGTTTCTCTTCTAGCACTGTGAGGTACTAGGTCCACCACTTGCAAGACATTTTTCTGATGATAGCATCAAGAGCAAAGCAGCCTTTTAGGTAGTCAGTAAGTAACAACGGCAGCAAAGTACACTGACAGAACTCACAGGGTTGACTCCCAGAGGGTCAGAGGGGCTTTCTCCTCCATCTGTCACTCCCTCAGCAGCAGCCGGGCTGGCTTCCTTGCTGCCAGTGCCGGACGAGGTGCTCAGAGCAGCTAAGCCAGCTTCCAGCGCCTCCTTCTCCTTCACCAACGACTTGTATGCTGACACCACATCTGTAAATACATGTGCATTATAACCAGGACAGGTTCAGAGGATATTTTTCCAGAACTTTTCCATACACACACACACAGAGAAAGAATATACACTGATATTCCATCTAGAAACAAACTGTGCGTAACCAAGGTAATTTCAAAGGATTCGTTATACTGAGACATAAAATATGCTCACACTACACCTAGAAACACAAAATATGTACCACAATTACAATTTCAAAGGACTTTCTATAATGACATAGAATATACACTGATGCCACACTAGAAACACAATGTGCATAACCATGACAATTTCAAAAGACTTGCTATATAAAGACAGAATCTAGTTGTCAATGTGGGAGGTATGCAAAACTAATAACCTGCTTTACAGAGATTTATCAGTCACAAAAAGCTGAGAAATAACTGGTGATATACAAACTTTAATTCGTTCCATCTGTCTGACAGTTCACATTCAAACTGGAAAATGATAAGAATGCTGCTATGACAACTGTTTTTTATTTCAATATCAATTCCTGAATATCTGGGAAAACCCAAAACCCCTTACTGTGAACTTCAAGTCTATTCTTTTCTATGTTTTGTGATCCAAAATTTGCCAAAACAGTTATTCTCAAAACTGAAAGAAACTGCAAGCTGATTTCAGATAATTCATATCTGCTGTGTTAAGGAATTGGCATAGGAAGGTGGGGCCCAATCCTTTTCTTCTGCTGTTTGAACCTTCCCCAACCAAAGACAGGAACCATTCACACCAGGATGGAGTGAAGAAAATTGGAATGAAGTGCCTTTCCCAAGGACACAACTGAAACAGGGCCTCAAACTGTTCACTGAACCAGAGTCCAACGCGTAACCAACTGTGCCATGGCGCTTCAATGGCAGCACCAAACAGATTTACACATGCACTCTGTAAGGCCAGCCTGACATGTACCTGTCAGCTTGTATACTGCTGATGCTGCTCCTTCAGTCCTGACATGTGCCTGGAGCGGCAGCCTAGGAAGCAGGAGAACCTGCGCATTCAGGACCAAATCCACACTCACCAGAATTTTTCCTCACTCAACCAGACCTCAAGTGGTGGTCTGGACACTAGTGATTCAGATGAGATGATAAACTGAGGTTCCATGTGTAACACACACTTAGTGCACATAATAGATCTGACAGCAATGAGAGAGTTCTCCCTGGTAAAGTTCTGTAGAAAAATCCATTTTGATAGTAAAAGAAATATACCTGAAGACTGAAAAAAGAAAAAAAAGGGGGAAAAAAGGTTGGTGCTGCACTGAAGCCATGTGGTCTTCTCAGTAAGATCAGCCTGAGTTTCATACAGAGAAATCTGTTGTGACAAAAAGTAAATATAAAACAATACAATATTTATCAGTTTTTCTATGTCTGAAGCTGATCCTGAAGTCCTGGCACATACCTCTCAGTTTGTTTTTATATGTCTGAAGCTGATCCTTCAGTCCTTCGATGGTCTTCACCAGCTCGTTCCGGCTGGCACGGTCCATGTTGTACACCTGGTAACTCTGGGCAGCACTCGCACTGAGCTCACTGGACCATGCTGTCACAGTGTCACTGCTGGCACACAACACGAAACAGGGCTAGAAAATGGTGCCATTAACCTGTATGACATTATTTACACAGAGAAAGAGCTGGAAATTCTGAAAGAGGAAGAGGTGATCAAGAGATCAACCTCTGGCAGCTTTGACATGTTTGAGATGAATAGTATCTGGCAGTTTTGTCCATTTTCTAGATATTTACTGTATTGTACCCCTGACTTGCTTGAAAAAAATACTGACTGGCAGAATTTAGTAGTTTGAGATGAACAGTATCTGGCAGCATTGAGTAGTTTGAGACATATAGCACTTGACAGCTTTGAGTATTTTGAGATATAAATAGTATCTTACAGCTTTGACTAGTTTGCGGTACAACATTATCTGGCAGCTTTGACTAATTCTAGATAATTACTGTGTGGCATCTTCAGCAACTCTGAAACAAATACTATCTGGCAGCTCTGCCTAGTTCCAAACATTCTGTGGCATCTTTGGCTAGTTGAAGACAAATACTATCTGGCATCTTTAGCTAGTTTGAGCTTTGCCTATATTTTCAAACACGGTGAGGCACCTAGTTTAGGGCAACCATTGTCTGTCAGCTTAGCCTAGTTTGTAGCAAATGTTGTGTGGCAGCTTTGACTAGTTTGAGATGAACATTGTGAGTAGCATTTTTTTTTCTTTAGCATGTTTTCCCCCAATTCTTACATTTTGTGTGGAAGTGCAATTTGGTCCTCTTACCCAGATCTTCCATAGGGCACAAATATTACCTTTTGCTTATTGCAGTATCAACTTATCTATTTATTGTAGTATTAATAACGGTTTAAAAATACTCTCCTTTTTTCAGACATGAATGCATGCACACACATGCACACACTCCCCCACCCTCCCCCTACACTTTTCTTCCATAACAGGACAGTCATGTTTACAGCACTGTTTTTACAATGGCACTGACAGTACAGGTTATTTTGTATCCACATCATCCTGTCAAGATAAAAAAAAAGAGTGTCCCCTTCACAAATCACAATCTTAGATTAATAAAGATGACAATCAGTGTTAACAACATATTTACCTTTTTAGATCCATCTGGTCCTCTTTTATCAATGTGTCTTACCCCGGAGAGTTAGGTATTTCCCCACATGTACAAGAACCCTCCAATCCCACTTGAAAAAGACTTGTAATATCAAAGTTAAGGAAGTATTTACAGTACAGGCTTTGGCTTTGCCTTAATCATACTCTGACCCATAGCCACACCCACACACAGGAGGAAACATGACTGTGCGACAGCTGCCTCCTGGTTTATTTGGTGTAAAATATTGAAAAAAATCATTACAGCTTAACTGCACCTGGCACAACCCGCACACACAAACACAGCAAGCATGCGACTTCAGTGTAAATCTGCAATCAATATAAGTAAACAGCTCTTAGTCTGACTCTTCTCGTCTGTGTAAGTGGGCTAAACTCTAATGCATCAAAAAGTGGGCTTATGTCTGTGACTATTTCTGAGGATGAACATGCTGGGTAAATTTGTGTTTCCATAACCCACCAAATGCTGACACTGATTATGTGATCTTTAGCATACACATTTGGTCTTTTACATGTGCATACACACATAGGAGGTCATAACAGACAGTAACAGGCCAGCATATGTCCTGATGGCTGACCTAGGAGACAGGAAGAATAGATACATATATCTCCTTTACCTAGGAGATAGGAAGAATAGATACATATATCTCCTTTACCTAGGAGATGGGAAGAATAGATACATATACTTCCTTAACCTAGGAGAAAGAAAGAATATATATATATATATATATATATATATATATTTTCTCTTAATCTACCAGGATATTAGGATTGAACTCAGGACCCTCAGATTTAAAATCCCTTTCTCTAACAAATGGGCTATCCTGCCTGTCCCTCTTTCCCAGATCTGCCATAATCGAAACAGATTGATAAAAAAAAAAAAGCAAAAAAAAAAGCTCTTATTGATACGGTTGATTCAGCTTCAGATGTTTTCAATTGCCTGGCATAAAGTACACTAACATTATGATATATAATGGCAATTTGTTGAATTATATCAACGCACACACACGTACACACACAGGCACACACACATAGCCACACAGAGGTGCACATACATGACAAAATAACAACAACAAACAAAACAATTAAAAATACAAAAAAAGAGCAGCAACAAAATGTTAACGTGGTCCCCAAATCTATGTGGTTCAATAATTTACTTTATTAGTTTTATTAAACTATTTTAACAGGAAAATATTTCTCAATTTGTAAAAAGTCCAGGCCTTGATCATGTGAAGTTCCATCAAACTATACTACAGACACTGGTAGTAATATTGCTGCTAAACAGTTATACCACTACTTTCACTGATCATACATCAGTCTACGTAAGTTACTCAAACAGTCTAAGGTTAAACTGCATTGGTTCTAAACATCATAACCAATGGAACACTGAACTGAGAATAATTCTAGGTCCTATGATTATTTTGTAACACATTCTAAATTGACAGAGGAATCAACATACTGGTGTGTGTGTTTGAGTGTGTGTGTGTGTGTGTGTGTGTGTGTTGTGGGAATGAGTACAGGACTGGAAGACTATTCAAAACAAAATGTAGAAGGGAGTCAGGATGTGTGTGTGTGTGTGTGTGTGTGTGTGTGTGTGTGTGTGTGTGTGTGTCCGTGGTCACTGATGTGTCGCATACACAGCTGTTGTGCCTGACAGTGTCATTGTAACACACGCACACACATACACACACACACACACACACACACACACACACACATTGCTTCAATGTATCTTGAAATGCGAAAGCACAATGCGACAAATATTGATAAGCACTTTTTAGAATCTTTTCCTATATATCATATGCCAATAAAGTCTCAATAACGACAACATACATGATAAGAACAAATATCAAAAGTGTGAAAAATCCACCTCCTTTCCCTGAAGAAATGGCAACCAGGATAGTGAAAGGGAGACAATTCTTTCGCTTTCCCTAACTTTCTGTACACATGTACACTTCCGGTTACAGCAACCGGATCGTGTTTGCGTTTGCATGCCTGCACTCAGCAACCGTTGCATGGGGCGGAATCTGAGGACAAAATTTTGACGCTAGATCTGTCATCAGTTCTTTCCTTGTTGCTGACCGTGCACTATCAGGTAAGCTTAATTGTGTGGGAATGCTGTCGTTGCACAAATTATAACTAGATCTATAACATGTAGTGTTTTTTTCTGCCGTAGTTCTCCACTAGCACGAATTATATCCATGAAATGTTGTGTTTTTTCTGCCATAATAGTACCCAACTAATGTACATTTAATACATGATCTGACATTGGAGCACAGATTATGGATTATTCCAGTTTTACCAGTACCACTGGGGGCCTACATTGAGGCAGGGGGTGGACTGGCCTCGATGGATCATTTTTCCAAAGAGAAGAGAGCTGGCAGTGTGTGTGTAACATTGGGGAGTTAAGTTACTCAAGGAGGCGTCGTTGCGTTCGGTGCCTGACCAGCAGCATAACCCAACCGGCTGGGTAGAAAAGTGGAGGGTTGGGGGATCTGCGCACAGGAGTAGGACTAGTGTTGGTTCTGCCTGAAACCAGCCGACTTGACTTGACTTGACATGTACGACGTTTGAGGCCCTGTTAAAAGGCCTGTTCCTTGTTCTGTGGATATTAACTATATTCTTTGCAGCATGCGTGACTGGCGAATGGAGCAATAGTAATAATAAGCTATAAGGTCTGAATCCACCTAATAACATTAACAATTTGGTGAGTACATAGTGGGGAAATTTTTCCAGTGGCAGTCGAGTCAGTTCTTAAAAGAGTTGATGGAAGGTGCAATTATGATGTTGTTGGGCAAACTGTTCCTGAGGGAGACAACCCAGTTTGAGAAAAAATTTCTGCTGATGTTGAGCCTGTGTCGGTTTTTCTGGAGCTTGAGGCTGTGCCCTTGTAGATCTCTTACGCAGGCAAGCTCTTACTTTGGCAGTTCACCTTAATCATATCTCCTCAGTGGTGTCGATGTTCTAGGCTTGGCAGTCTCAGAATTTTCAGTCTCTCCTGATATGGTTCATCCCTCAGGGATTTCATCAGCTTTGTTGCTCTGCGTTGTACATCCTCTATTTTGCTGCACAATGTTTTCTGCTGTGGCTACCAGACACAGTGACCATATTCCAATAGTGGTCAGACAAGGGTCTTGTACAATTGTACAAAGGTCTGTTGTGTCAGGTGGTCAAAGGATCTTCGAAAAATGCCAACAATTCTGTTTGCTTTTGCTGTAGACTGTGCGATCTGTTCCTTGAAGTATAGTCCACTACCAATAAATACTCCTAGGCCCTTCTCAACCTCACTTTCTGCCAGGATAAACTGTGACTCACTTCCTTTTCTGTTGCTAGCTTTCATGTTGTATGTCACATCAGATGCTTTCCCTCCCAGTTTGAGGACACAGCACTTGTGTGGATGGAAATGGAGTTGCCATTTGTTTGTCCAGTTCTGAAGTTGGTCTAGATCATCCTGTAGGTCTTGAGGGCCTTGGTCGGTGTCGGTCCTGGCATAGAGCTTTGTGTCGTCAGCGAACATCTTTACGTTGCTTTTCATGTGTCTAGGGAGATCATTGATAAAAGTGACGAAAAGAATGGGACCAAGAACGCTGCCTTGAGGTATTCCACTGGTCACGTCAGCTTCTGATGAATGTGTTCCATTGACAACAACCTGTTCATGTCTACCAGTCAGGAAATCAGAGATCCAGTCCAATACTTTGCCCCGGATTCCAAGAGCTGCTACTTTTGTCAGCATTCTGCGATGAGGTACTGATTTGAAGGTAATCCATGTAGATGATATCAACATTGCCACCATCATCTAAGATTTTGGTCCAGTCATCTATGGCTTCTAGTAACTGTGTTATGCAAGAACGGCCAGGTACAAAACCATGTTGTTCTCTGCTGATCAGAGTAGGTGCACAGTAGGTGCTCCATGATTTGTTCTCTTACTAGTTTCTCCATTATTTTGCAGACAATGCAAGTGAGGCTAACTGGCCGATAATTGCTGGCTTGCAGTTTGCTCCCTTTCTTAAAGATTTGCATTACAAATGCACATTTCCATTTGTCTGGGATGTGTCCACTGTCTAGACTCTTTCTAAAGAGATGTGCGAGAGGTTCCACTACTTTGTCTGCTGCTTTAGCTAAGGTCATAGGTGGCAGTCCATCCGGTCCTGGTGCTTTGCCTGTGTGTAGACTAGCCAGTAGTTTCCTGACTTCTTCTATTGATATCTGAAAAATTTCGAGCTCTTTGTGAAATGTATGCTCTGGCCAGTCTGGCAGTGGTCCTTCATTTTCTATGGTGAAAACACTTTGGAAGAACTGGTTCAGCGATTTTTCTTTTTCTTTGTCAGTTTCAGCTTTATTCCTGGCTTTGATGTATTCCAGGTAGACTTGACTGTCTCTGGTTTCTTTCCACCTCCTGAACAGTTGGTGCTTTTTCCGAACTGAGGTAAGAGTGCCTTTGTCCATCCAGCTTTTACCTCTGCATCCTGTTGTGAAAGACCAAGGGGTTCCCTTTTCTACAGCAGGGTTGATTGCTGCTTTGATCTTCAGCCATGTGTTGTTAACTGTTAGTCCCTCTAGTTTCTCTTTCTGGTTTATTTTTGCCAGTTCAGTCTTCAGTATATTGAAATCTGTTTTTGCATGGTTAAGACATTTAGCTTTTGGTGGGTTGGTACTTGCGCAGGTTAGCCTAATGATCAGTGAGAAATGGTCACCCTTTGCAAGTCCAGGTGTTGTAGTAATTTCATTGATCATATCTTCTCTGTTGGTGTGGACTAGGTCTACTATGTTGGACTTTTTTCCTACATTGTAACATGTAGGCTCCCTTTGGTGCTGTATCCAGAAGGCATCTTTTGTTGCTTTCAGGAACTTTGTGGCCACATGGACTGGACCTGCCTCACTTTTCTCGTTATTCCAATCAGTTTCTGGGAAGTTGAAATCCCCCATGATTATGGCGTGGGATGACTTCATTTCTGCTGATGACATTGTCAGACAGATTTCTCCATTCCACTGTTGTTCTGATAAAGGAGTTCTTGTATTGTTCAGTGCTTGATAGTGGTACTACAAAACATCTGCTGTTGTTTGTTGCTGACTGTTTGACAGTGTTTTGTGAGATGCAGTCTTTGTAGCATCTAGGCTGCACACTACGCTTATTTTTTTTTTAGGTGGCTTTAAAAATCTATCTGGTGGCAGTGCTGCCAAGGACCCCTCAACCACTCAGCTGAAGAAAGTCAGCCTGTGGTCTCAATGTTTGTCTTAGATGCTCTGCAGCTATAGGCCTTGCAGCATGGTTGTCATACTGCTCCTCTTCCTGGAGCAGTAGTCCCCTGTTATGAAGCGGGCAGTTTGATGTTGGATGCACTCTAGTCTGTCAATGTTGTCTTGATGGTATGGGTCCCATACAATTGCCACTTATTCCATGATATATCTGACGAGGGCGATGCATGCTGTTCTTTTACAGTGCATGGGGTGGTTGCATAGGTTCCGTCACAAGAAGTCGAGGATGATGTTGGCTTTCTTGGTGGTTTGCACAACGTGGTTGTGCCATTTGTTGTCAGATATCAGGATGCCTGAGTGTGGGTTTTTGTCCACTTCCTGCAGAATTTCACTGTTTGAGCTGTACATAAAAGTTTTCATCTTCTTCTTCGTGCTTACACTATAGCCTCATGGGGCAACGCAAGAATATTCCAGTAATGTCCTACACCAGTGCACCGATGTTCACACCATGTCAGCTATCCCACTCCTCTTCCTGGACACACACATACACAAAAGGAGAACTCACTCCCGACAGCACACAAACACACACACACACACACATACACACACACACACACACTCTTCACACATGTGACTGATGTTCACACACACACACACACACACACACACACACACACGCACGCACGCACGTGACTGATGTTTACACACACACACACACACACACACACACACACACTCATAAATACATGTGTACACACACACACACAAACACACACACACACACACACACACACACACACAGAAGCGCTCCAATTGTCTGGGACAACTAAACCTTCTGGCTTGAACTACATGTCTACAATGACTTGTACGGCCCTCAAGTGTGACAAGGCATTAAACAGAATTCCTTCTTTCCATCTTTTCCCCATTTTCTTTATTGCTGTCTTTTTTGTTCCACCATCCCCATTCCACATGCTCCCACATTGTTCGGATCATGCGGCTGTCAAGGTGCCCTATAGTCTGCCACCCCCAGCCAGTTTGCTGGTGTCACCCCACTGTCTGTCAACAGGTCTGAGGTCTCTCTCCACTGTTTGTTGGTGTCACCCCATTGTCTGTCAACAGGTCTGAGGTCTCTCTCCACTGTTTGTTGGTGTCACCCCACTGTCTGTCAACAGGTCTGAGGTCTCTCTCCACTGTTTGTTGGTGTCACCCCACTGTCTGTCAACAGGTCTGAGGTCTCTCTCCACTGTTTGTTGGTGTCACCCCATTGTCTGTCAACAGGTCTGACGTCTCTCTCCACTGTTTGTTGGTGTCACCCCATTGTCTGTCAACAGGTCTGAGGTCTCTCTCCACTGTTTGTTGGTGTCACCCCACTGTCTGTCGACAGGTCTGAAGTCTCTCTCCACTGTTTGTTGGTGTCACCCCATTGTCTGTCAACAGGTCTGAGGTCTCTCTCCACTGTTTGTTGGTGTCACCCCACTGTCTGTCAACAGGTCTGAAGTCTCTCTCCACTGTTTGTTGGTGTCACCCCATTGTCTGTCAACAGGTCTGAGGTCTCTCTCCACTGTTTGTTGGTGTCACCCCACTGTCTGTCAACAGGTCTGAGGTCTCTCTCCACTGTTTGTTGGTGTCACCCCATTGTCTGTCAACAGGTCTGAGTCTCTCTCCACTGTTTGTTGGTGTCACCCCATTGTCTGGCGACAGGTCTGAAGTCTCTCTCCACTGTTTGTTGGTGTCACCCCATTGTCTGGCGACAGGTCTGAAGTCTCTCTCCACTGTTTGTTGGTGTCACCCCATTGTCTGTCGACAGGTCTGAAGTCTCTCTCCACTGTTTGCTAGTGTCACCCCATTGTCTGGCGACAGGTCTGAAGTCTCTCTCCACTGTTTGTTGGTGTCACCCCATTGTCTGTCGACAGGTCTGAAGTCTCTCTCCACTGTTTGTTGGTGTCACCCCATTGTCTGTCAACAGGTCTGAGTCTCTCTCCACTGTTTGTTGGTGTCACCCCATTGTCTGTCAACAGGTCTGAGTCTCTCTCCACTGTTTGCTAGTGTCACCCCATTGTCTGGCGACAGGTCTGAAGTCTCTCTCCACTGTTTGCTAGTGTCACCCCATTGTCTGTCGACAGGTCTGAAGTCTCTCTCCACTGTTTGCTAGTGTCACCCCATTGTCTGTCAACAGGTCTGACGTCTCTCTCCACTGTTTGTTGGTGTCACCCCATTGTCTGTCAACAGGTCTGAAGTCTCTCTCCACTGTTTGTTGGTGTCACCCCATTGTCTGTCAACAGGTCTGAAGTCTCTCTCCACTGTTTGTTGGTGTCACCCCACTGTCTGTCAACAGGTCTGAAGTCTCTCTCCACTGTTTGTTGGTGTCACCCCATTGTCTGTCAACAGGTCTGAAGTCTCTCTCCACTGTTTGTTGGTGTCACCCCATTGTCTGTCAACAGGTCTGACGTCTCTCTCCACTGTTTGTTGGTGTCACCCCATTGTCTGTTGACAGGTCTGAGGTCTCTCTCCACTGTTTGTTGGTGTCACCCCATTGTCTGTCAACAGGTCTGAGGTCTCTCTCCACTGTTTGTTGGTGTCACCCCACTGTCTGTCAACGAGTCTGAGGTCTCTCTCCACTGTTTGTTGGTGTCACCCCATTGTCTGTCAACAGGTCTGAGGTCTCTCTCCACTGTTTGTTGGTGTCACCCCACTGTCTGTCAACAGGTCTGACGTCTCTCTCCACTGTTTGTTGGTGTCACCCCATTGTCTGTCAACATGTCTGAGGTCTCTCTCCACTGTTTGTTGGTGTCACCCCATTGTCTGTCAACGAGTCTGAGGTCTCTCTCCACTGTTTGTTGGTGTCACCCCATTGTCTGTCAACAGGTCTGAGGTCTCTCTCCACTGTTTGTTGGTGTCACCCCATTGTCTGTCAACAGGTCTGACGTCTCTCTCCACTGTTTGTTGGTGTCACCCCATTGTCTGTCAACAGGTCTGAGGTCTCTCTCCACTGTTTGTTGGTGTCACCCCACTGTCTGTCAACAGGTCTGACGTCTCTCTCCACTGTTTGTTGGTGTCACCCCATTGTCTGTCAACAGGTCTGAGGTCTCTCTCCACTGTTTGTTGGTGTCACCCCACTGTCTGTCAACAGGTCTGAAGTCTCTCTCCACTGTTTGTTGGTGTCACCCCACTGTCTGTCAACAGGTCTGAGGTCTCTCTCCACTGTTTGTTGGTGTCACCCCACTGTCTGTCAACAGGTCTGACGTCTCTCTCCACTGTTTGTTGGTGTCACCCCATTGTCTGTCAACAGGTCTGAGGTCTCTCTCCACTGTTTGTTGGTGTCACCCCACTGTCTGTCAACAGGTCTGACGTCTCTCTCCACTGTTTGTTGGTGTCACCCCATTGTCTGTTGACAGGTCTGACGTCTCTCTCCACTGTTTGTTGGTGTCACCCCATTGTCTGTCAACAGGTCTGAGGTCTCTCTCCACTGTTTGTTGGTGTCACCCCATTGTCTGTCAACGAGTCTGAGGTCTCTCTCCACTGTTTGTTGGTGTCACCCCACTGTCTGTCAACAGGTCTGACGTCTCTCTCCACTGTTTGTTGGTGTCACCCCATTGTCTGTTGACAGGTCTGAGGTCTCTCTCCACTGTTTGTTGGTGTCACCCCATTGTCTGTCAACATGTCTGAGGTCTCTCTCCACTGTTTGTTGGTGTCACCCCATTGTCTGTCAACGAGTCTGAGGTCTCTCTCCACTGTTTGTTGGTGTCACCCCATTGTCTGGCGACAGGTCTGAAGTCTCTCTCCACTGTTTGTTGGTGTCACCCCATTGTCTGTCGACAGGTCTGAGGTCTCTCTCCACTGTTTGTTGGTGTCACCCCATTGTCTGGCGACAGGTCTGAGGTCTCTCTCCACTGTTTGTTGGTGTCACCCCATTGTCTGTCAACAGGTCTGACGTCTCTCTCCACTGTTTGTTGGTGTCACCCCATTGTCTGTCAACAGGTCTGAGGTCTCTCTCCACTGTTTGTTGGTGTCACCCCATTGTCTGTCGACAGGTCTGAGGTCTCTCTCCACTGTTTGTTGGTGTCACCCCATTGTCTGTTGACAGGTCTGAGGTCTCTCTCCACTGTTTGTTGGTGTCACCCCATTGTCTGGCGACAGGTCTGAGGTCTCTCTCCACTGTTTGTTGGTGTCACCCCATTGTCTGTCAACAGGTCTGAGGTCTCTCTCCACTGTTTGTTGGTGTCACCCCATTGTCTGTCAACAGGTCTGACGTCTCTCTCCACTGTTTGTTGGTGTCACCCCATTGTCTGTCGACAGGTCTGAGGTCTCTCTCCACTGTTTGTTGGTGTCACCCCATTGTCTGTCGACAGGTCTGAGGTCTCTCTCCACTGTTTGTTGGTGTCACCCCATTGTCTGTTGACAGGTCTGAGGTCTCTCTCCACTGTTTGTTGGTGTCACCCCATTGTCTGTCGACAGGTCTGAAGTCTCTCTCCACTGTTTGCTGCCAGTTTATCCTGCACTTCACTCTTTTCTATATTGATCCTCAGTGGACATCACTCTAGTGGAAAAGACATTTTCAGAGCATCAGTGACTTTCCTTTTACCAAGTGAAATCAACATTGATATGCATTTAAGCTAACTACTTTTTATACCGAGCTTCAGCTTGTGATAAAAGTACTAGTAATAATGGTTTAGGGATAGACTTTGCTAAATACTGCAGTAGTTTTCTCACACTCTCTTGTGTTCTTTTCACTATCACTAGATTACACTTGTTTGTCAGACAGAATAATGTGAATGGGACTGCTAAGGAGGTTGCTCTCAAATGTTTTGAGGAAGGGAAGGATAGCAGCAACAACAACTGATCTTGGGTGTTTTACATTGAATTTTAGGCAACAGGAATGGCTACTTTTTGTACAGATTAATTACATTGCAATGTATCTTAACCTGAAAATATTCTTGCCACCCATTCACCCCCCCCCCCCCCCCACACACACACACACATGCACATGCACATGCACATACACACACACATGGAGTTAAGTAATTGATAACTTTTCATAACATGTTACCATGATTCACACTGAGCTAAAATGCCCTCCTCTCTCCGGAGCAAGCATTCATCCTCATGACTTAGTCACATGAAGCGAAGATTGCCTTTGTGCCACTTCATACAATTCTAACTTTTTTTCTTTTTCTTTCTTTTTTTTTGTTGACAACCCAAATACCATAATTTATTGCCTGAAACCCCATCACTCCAAAAACTGTTTTGTCTGACCTTGGATGTGCATACATTGTGCTTTAAATTAATTGCTAGAAAATGTGTCTAGGGAGACAGGGATCAAGTGACAATGTTGATGTCATTTCCATTTGATGCTAAACCAAAAATGCGACAGTTGCATGGTCTGTTCATTCATATATCATGTGTGAACATTACACTGAGCATGCTTTTATCTGTACAGATGTTTGTGAGTGTGTGTGTGTGTGTGTGCGCGCGCGTGCATGCAGACATGTCTGCATGGGAAAAGAAAGTGCATGAATGTACACAACCGTAAGCATAGTGTGCTTTTTGTGTGTGTGTAATATATATGTTAAGGAACGTGTGCTGTATTTATTCTCTTACAGTCTGAATGCCCCTGATAAAATTCAGCATGCAGAGGAAACTCTGCAATTTTGAGAAGTATGAGGGTTATGACAAATCTAGGGCCATCAGTCAATGTCATTCTGGATCTTGAAAATAAAATGTAATTCATTTTTTGGTAACCAGTCAAATAGGTCTTGATGTAACCTGAGCTGCTAAAAGACACTAAATAACACTAAAAAAGTCATGTATGTTGTTCTCCATAAATATTTTTAATTAGATAAAGCTAATACTACATAATTTTGTGAGTGTTATACTTCTGACTTTCTCTCTTTTCTCTCTCTGTCTGTCCAAGCCCTCATTCTTTGTCTGTTGGTAGTCCTCTTGTTTTCAGTCTCCCTGAATTTGTTCTCTTTTTGCATTACCCCGTGTAGCAGATCAACTCAAACTGACATAATGTAATTTTAACAATATGACAGACCTGCCAAACAGATCTGGATAAATGATGGGCAGGTATAACACACAGCAGTTGGCTGACAAAGGGGCCACTGAAAAAAGGAAAAAAAAGCTGAGAGATTAGAAGATTTTTGAAAACATACACTGTGGTTCAGAAGAGGAGATGAAATTCTTGACCTCAAAATTACTGTGGAAAGTCATCATCTGACCTTCAAAAATGCCTCCTTTGATTTCAAATGGAATGAGAGGAAAAGTATGAAAAATGGCCGGTCTTTCTTGGTTGCATTTGCCCTTCTGGTTTGGTTTGTTTCTTTTGTTGATTTATTTTGATGGCTGTGAAACAAGCTAAAATGTGTAGATCATGAAATCGTTTGTCAGTGTTAAGTTATTCAGGTAGTACATTTCAATACCACAATTTGGACAGGCCTTTGAGCTAATGGTAACATGTGACACGCTGATTTCACTGAAATGATTAATACTGATGTTGAGATAGATGTCTGTCATTCTCAGGAAACATGGAACAGTGCTCTGGTGACTGAGTGTGGGGTGTGGCTGGACAACCACACCTGATATTGATAATGTCCAGATTTAAACACATGTTTGTTACATATTCATGCACATATACACACACTCACAGACTCGCACATGCATGCATGAACACATGCAGGGATACTCATAGACACACATACATGCATGCACATACACACATATATGTATGCACCATGCACAAACAAACACACAGAGATACACGTGCTTAAGCGCGTGCGCGCGCGCACACACACACAACACACACACACACACACACACATTCACTATCTCTCTCTTTTATTTTTTGCTGCTTCAGTTTGTGTATGTCAGTGTGTATACATATTGGGGCTGAAATTGTCTATGTAATAGTTTCAGAATTTAAGTTTGGGATGCAGAGCATGTTCATATTGCGTTTGAAATTCAGTCACCAGTGTCATGTGATCGTTAACTTTTAAATGCATGTGTCACAGAGGTTCATTTCTTTGTTCCTTTTGCTATTTTGTCATGCCTGTTATTTAGTATTAACCAAGTCTTGGGTTTCATGACAAGAAATGAAGTCAAGTCACTCACAAGCATGCACATGCACACACACAGACACACTTACACACATACACAGACACACATTCAACAGCAAGAGAAAAAAAAGGCCTTTCACACCCAAAGATGCAAGAGAAAAGACATTTCCTTTTTTATATTTAGGGAAATTCATGCAAATTAAGACCAAATAAATTAAGAACTCATGTCCATCTGTGGAGGGAAGCGAGTGTCATAATTATTTCTAACTGTGAGAGATACTGTGAGGGGTTAGGTTTATAGAGGTGCTGAATACTGGATCTTCACAATCCTCTTCTTCTTCTTTGTTCGTGGGCTGCAGCTCCCACATTCAGTCATATACTGTACACGAGTGTGCTTTTGCGTGTATGATCTTCACAATGTAGTGTTGCCCTGTTGTTTACGTTGGTCCAGAAAGAATTGTTTTTAGTTTTCTGCAGTTTTTGCTGGTCCAGTTTATGTGTGTGTGTCGGCTGTGCGCAGTATTGACTCACTCTGTTGTAACTTGGGATGCAGATCATGTTGAGACTGCAGTTAAGATTCAGTGACAACTGTCATGTGATCACTTACTTTAACAGGAGAAAAAACATTGCCTCCCATAGGGTCTTTTATTTATCTGGTGAGTGAGTTCATTTTTCATGGTGACTGTTGTATGCAAACATCTTTTTGTTGTGGTCAATATTGATATGCAGGGTTCACAAAAAGCAATGGACTTCTTGGGAACTGGCAGTTATCATCTAACTTTGAAAACATCATGGTGAAATGATGCTGAATTTTTCCTGCAAACAGCAGGATGCCTGCAGTCATTGTAATGGGCACATTCATAACCAGCGGTGCTTTCTTACACAATGAAAATCCATAGCTATCGTTTCTAAACCTCTGAATAACTGGATATTTTTTTGCTGAAACATAGATTTTTCAAACGCAGTTTCCAAGCTGTTCATGGTACCTGTGTTCCTGAAATAGCAATGTTTGTAGCCAGTAAGAAACCAGTGGTAGACCTCTTATCCCTTGTATGATTTTAATCATCATTAACGTTTTATGAAAACACACCTGCTTTATGAAGTGGTGTAAGACTGTGAAGTCTGGCATCAAACTTAATTAAAAAAACAAAACGGTTTCCATGTTTCTACACATTCATAAACTGCAATCAAAAGGAACTAACTTGTACTGTATTCCTGGCTGTGTCAATGTGGAGGACAAAACGGTAACATTCAGTGTATTTCTAGCATTTTTTCCCCTGTCACTGTGTCAGTATGGCAGGGAAGCCCGCCAAGGCTGTAAACTCCTCAGAGTTGAATGAGTCATTGTTTGGGGGATGGACCTTACTATGTCTGATAGATCAACCTGCAGTCAAATTAATCTGTGACATCAGTTAAAAATCAAGTTACAAAAGAGGTGTGTGTGTGTGTGTGTGTGTGTGTGTGTGCCTGTGCCTGTGTGTTTGTGTCTGTGTCTGTTTGTGTGTGCGTGTGTGTGCGTGTGTGTGTGTGTGTGTGCATGCATGTGTGAGAGAGTGTTTGTGCAGTTTCTTTATGATCAGTTCTGTCACCAGTCGGTTTCAGAATGGGAATGGCCTGTGTCAGCCTGGCACTTCTGTGCCTTCTGGTGCCTGTGTACACCGGGGCGGAGACAGCAGAGGGTAAGACGCCAGACGATGGAAGTGCCTGGACAGACATGTGGCTTGTCCGCCTGCTCCTCAACATGATGGGCTATGCCACTGTCTTCATTCCTGGGGCGCTGCTCATCCGATACCTGAAGAAGAACCGATATAACGAGACGGCTGGTGGGTTTCGCCTGGATGTTGAAGAAAGTTATTATTATAATCAATGTGCAATATAGTAGGCAATGCTCATGATCATATTCAAAATAATGTTTATGAATTCTTTGTTTTTACATTTAAAATATTACCTGCAATGTGTGGAATGAATGTATGAAACGGTGTATGTGGTGTTTTTACATTTGTGTCTTCGTTATATTCATAATAGCTGTTATTGTTTTTTTTACAGTTCTGGTCTCCATGTTGTGTGTGTGTGTGTGTGTGTGTGTGTGTCTGTGTGTGTGTCTGTGTGTGTTTGTGCGTGCGCGCGCATGTGTGTGTGTGTGTGTGTGTGTGTGTGTGTGTGTGCGTGTGTTTACTTGTCTATGTTGTGATAATGCACCTGACTAAATTTCTCTAGTTGGAGATAATAAAGTTATGCTTATCTTATCTTCTTATCATATGTAGCAGTCTATTTATATCCCCTCTCATGGTTTTTACAGTTGTCAAATCTGACAAGTCCAGTTTAATCCCAGGGTCTATGTAGACTGGAATGATCCCCTTGGGTAAACTTCCACTGGTCTGAACTGAGCCCTCCCTAGTTGGATCCCATCACCACCACCTCAAAGTGGACAGTCATTCCAGGCTAGCTTGAAATGGTTCCCAGGCATCAATTTGCCCCCATTGGAATCAGTGCTGCTTAGCTATCAAAATTGAACTTTTTGCTTTCTGTTATATGTGTACATGTAGGAGTATGTGTATATATAGGGGGTCAGTAAAGGGGAGCCCAGAACAATGCCCCTTCCTTTTTCGGCTGCTCGATTAAACCCTTAGATAGGGGATAGCGTCCAAGTGGGGGATCGATCTTGACAATCCACAAATGACCCCAGGGCTTGCCCAGGGTGACCCCCAGATGAAGTCTACTTGGGCGAGGGGGAGGAGGCAGATTGAGGCTGTTACACACTAGTTCTGTCAGATTGTGGGATGCATTGTTTTGTGGTGAAAGGGAGCTGGTTTTATTCTTTTTTCTCTATACTTGAGTGTTTTGTAAATGGGCAATGTATCTAGGTTGATTTATGAAGAGGGGTTTGTTTCTTCATTTGTTTCTTACTTTGAAATCTGTTCCATAAGACTAGAGTGATATCAGATAATTTAGTGGGGAGTGTGTTTGTGCATGTAAATGTGTGTGTGTGTGTATGTGTGTGTGTGTGTGTGTGTGTGTGTGACACAGTGTGTGGACAATCAAAGTAAAAGACATGTATAAGAAAATAACACTGTTGCTCCCTCAAGCGCAAAACCTATGATTTGAGTTAGGATCTGAGTTAAAAGATATGTAAGGAAGAAAAATTCAAATAGCACTGTTGCCTCCCCCTGTTGCAGGCCCAGGGTGCATGCCCAACTTCCTGGTGCTGTGTTTCTTTGGCCACGAGAAGGATGCGGGCAGCCTGGCAGAGGAGGGCGGGGGGACAGGGGGCCAGGCGAAGAGCGCCCAGAAGAAGATGGAGGAGCAGCCCCTGGCTAAGCGAGGCATGGTCCTCTTCATCTGCTTCTTGGGCCTCCAGACCTCCTACCTCACCTGGGGAGTCCTGCAGGAGCGCATCATGACCTACGAGTATGGCAAGACGGACACCACACCGGGGGAGTACTTCAAGAACTCACAGTTCCTGGTGTTCATCAACCGGATCCTGGCCTTCGTGATCGCTCTGCTGGTGATTGTGTTCCAGCCACAGCCCCGGCACACGGCGCCGCTCTACAAGTACTCCTTCAGCTCCCTGTCCAACATCATGAGCAGCTGGTTCCAGTATGAGGCCCTCAAGTTCGTCAGTTTCCCCACACAGGTAGGTTAGTCAGCAGCACACAGAGATGGCATCTATAACGATTTCACTGTATTTTGTTACACTTGATTGCAGTTTGTTCTGGCAAGTTCATTTTTAACTACCTAGCATTGATGGACACTTGTTACAGTATGCCTCTCTCAGGTGGCCTCCTCAGGAAGTATAAACAGAGCACCAATAAGAGACTGGACAGTGGAAAACTAATGTAACAATTACAAACAGCCTTCAGTAGCAGTTACACCATGGTGTAGGTAGGCCTTACAGTTTGTATGCCTTGTGGATAAAATGTACGTTTGCTGATGTGGCTCAGAGTCTGAGTGTTCCTACCAATTTTCCTGATTGTTCCCACACATACTTGAGAGAGGTTGACATCCCACACATATTTGACAGAGGTTGGCATCCCACACATATTTGACAGAGGTTGGCATCCCACACATACTTGAGAGAGGTTGACATCCCACACATACTTGACAGAGGTTGGCATCCCACGCATACTTGACAGAGGTTGACATCCCACACATACTTGACAGAGGTTGGCATCCCACACATACTTGACAGAGGTTGACATCCCACACATACTTGACAGAGGTTGGCATCCCACACATACTTGACAGAGGTTGACATCCCACACATACTTGACAGAGGTTGGCATCTCTGAGCACAGCACAGTCATCTCCCTGAACCTGTTGAAAGCTGTACAACAAGTATACCTTATGATTATTATCAACAAGTATACCTTATGATTATTATCAACAAGTATACCTTATGATTATTATCAACAAGTATACCTGATTATTATTATCTATTAAAGAGAAGTTGTTGACATGTTTGTTCAAATGTGAACATAGGCAAAGTCTATTTTTCAGATTTTGATCTAATAAGTGATAACTGAAAGTGGATATGCTAATACCATGACTTGCTGCCTGAGGTAGCTTTTTATTCCCCCCTGAACACTGTCGTGGCTGAATCGGTTAAGTGTTGGACTTCAGATCCAGTGTCCAGCAGTGATCAGGGTTCAGATGTGTCACGTGAAATCACAGGCCAGGGTGGGGTGGACTGTAAATCTTTACCAGGTCAGAAAGTATCGTATTACTGTTTGTCACCACAGATTTGTCTGTGAGATTTGACTGCTTCCCCTGGGGAGAGCATTTTGCCACGGTGCAGCACCACCTTTTCTATTTCTTGTACTTTTTCTGTGTGCAAGTATATTTGTTCCACTATCAGGGTGGATTTTTCTTCAGAATTTTGCCAGGGACAGCACCATTGTTGATGTTGGTTCTTCTGTCTGCTAAATGCATAGTGCACACGGAGCTCAGATTATTGTCTCATCTGAATGACTAGCTCCCAGATCACCACACAAGGTCTAGTGGAGGGTGAATTAGAAAGTCCAGTCCATGTATGGGAATTGAACCTAGGCCACCACTCTACTGTGACTTACAGAGCAGTACATAGCATTACTTTGTGTTTGCAGGTGTTGGCCAAAGCATCCAAAGTGATTCCCACCATGCTGATGGGGATAGTGGTGTCCAAGAAGACGTACGCCTTCTACGAGTACCTGACGGCGGTGATGATCTCTGTGGGTGTGGGCCTGTTCCTGCTGACCAGCCAGGTGACCACACGGCACGGAGGGGGCACGGTGACCACCACTTCGGGCCTGTGCCTGCTGGTAGGCTACATGCTGTTCGACAGCTTCACCTCCAACTGGCAGGGGGAGCTGTTCACACAGCACAAAATGTCCTCCATCCAGATGATGGCCGGCACCAACCTCTTCTCCTGCCTGCTCACCTGCGCCTCCCTCCTGGAGCAGGGCGGCTTCCTGGACTCCTCGGCCTTCATGCTGCGCCACCCAGACTTCCTGCTGCATGCCGTTGTCCTCAGCGTCTGCTCTGCCACGGGCCAGTTGTTCATCTTCTACACCATCGCCCAGTTCGGGCCAGTCACCTTCGTCATCATCATGACCATGCGGCAAGGCTTTGCCATTCTGCTGTCCTGCATCATCTACAGCCACCCGGTCACTATGATCGGCCTGCTGGGGATCTTGATTGTCTTTGCCGCTCTCTTCATACGCATCTATGCCAGTCAGAGGCAAAAGGCGCTGAGGGCTGCGCAGGCTGTTCGCTCGTAGACAGATGTGATGGATTTTGAATGTCTTTGTCCTGTGCTGAAAGTGTTGTGATGTGTCATCATGTGGGAGGTATGATGAACGCTGAATGTCTGTGTCCTGTGCTAAAGGTGTTGTTAGGCATGATTAGGGGGTGTTCTGGCAGAGTGGGATAGGCACTGGGATTGCTGATCCAGAGTTCACCAGTGATCAGGGTTTGAAGCCCTGTTTCAGCATGGTATTGTGTTCTTGGGAAAGGATTCTTCCTCGGATTTTCCTCATTTCTCCCATGTGTGTATGAGAAGTGACTTTTTGGTCAGGGATGGTTTAAACGGCAACAGGAGAGGATTCCTATGCAGAGCCCTGGACACAGTGGATATGACTTCACTGACCTGATGGCTGTAGAAGGCTGTGGAACCTTCAACCTTTTTAACTTTTTATGTGTCACATGTTGGAGGTGGGAAGTGTGGGGGGGGGGGTGGATATCTCAGAAATCTGGTTTTGAGAAATCTTGTGTCAACCAGCCTTTGGATTGGTGAAATTGTTCCAGTGTGTTTTGGTATGTAAATTAAATAATCTTGTTTTGGTTTTAAAATGGAGTGATTCAGGTTTCGGTTTTACCTGGTGGAAAATGGAAGCAGTTTATTTGCTGTTGTTATTGGTGTTTTTCTTTTTCTTTTTTGTTTTTGTCCCCATGCAAAGAAAGTTCTTTTTATTTATACTCTGGAAAAAAAAAAATCTTTGGCTGGCATGACGATGTTCACTCATGTTGATTTTTGATCAATAACTTGAAAAGTTGTTTTTAATTATCAAGAATAAAATTATTGAATATTGAAGGAAAACACATAATTTAAGGCTTTTTAGTTGATATCATATATTCTTTTTACTGCGTAGCTGTGTGTACCTTTTACTGCTTTATGCTAGAACATATCCAAACTAGATACAAAAAAACTGTTCACTGGATTCCTCCAGATCTGTTGGTTGTATGTCAAAGCCTGGGTCTCTACAAATGGTTTTCCCATCCATTCAGTCTTTGTAAAAATGTGGGGAAAAAAACACCACAAACTGGAATATGAAAAATGTAAAATGCTTCTTGATCATGCCAGATATATGTTTAAAAAAGCAAAAACCAAGTTGATTTCCGTTTTGTGGCTGCTCTTACTGGCCGTGGTTGCAGTTTATTAGAGTACTGTTTTTCTTCTGTCCCAAAGTTCCAAGACTCCAGGGGCACCACTGATGACCTGGCAGTTTCTGATTTCTGTGTGTTTATCTTTTTTTCAAATTTTTTTTAAAAAGAAGATATGAATTATATAGAATTGTTTTGAACACTGAATTGTGAGCATAGTCTTAATTTTCAGATTTTGATCCCATAATCACTTGCAGTGCCAAAGTGGATGTGCTCAAACAGCTTATACTGTGACTTGCTGCCTGAGGCTTACAGCTGATGTTTTTCCCCCTTGAACATTGATCACAGGAGGAGCCATGGCTGAATTGGTTAGGCATTGGACTTATGATCCAGTGTTCACCAGTGATCATGTTTTGAGGCCCCATTACTGGCATGGTGTTGTGCCCTTGGGAAAGGTGCTTTACTCTGAATTTTCTCACTCCATGCAGGTGTGAATGGGTAGGTAGGTACCTGATGGGTTGGGGACCATCGTGAAGTGATATCATTTGGATATCATTTGGGTTGGGTGTGTTTTATGTGAAGCTGGATGACACATTTGTGTTTGAGAGCTGGTGGTTTGACCTGTACACTGCCAAGTTTTGCAGGCAGAACCATTTATGTGTCTGAGTTTATATCCTGTTATTCTCCTTATATCATTTGCTTGTGCTTGTGAACGGTCGGCTGGACCATAAGCAGCAATGTCAAATTTGCTTGTGCTTGCTTTTGCAAGCAAGTTTGATGTTACAACCTATTGTTCAGAATTCATAAACTGTACATAGTTTTATGGTGATATTTGTGATAAATCAAATATATACAAGTTCAGCTTGGAGAACTTGAAATGCAGTCACTTTAAGTACTTGTTATTGACAGTATATAGCTGTGAAAGTTATTGAACATATCATGGATCTTAGAGTTTGCAATTCTTGTGACTAAGTGACAGGATTCTATAAACTATGGAAACAACATTACAACATACTAACCACACGAACACCAGTAATAACAAAATAATGATAACAACAATACTGGATGATCATGTGAATATTTTTCATAATCATTTTCTTGTTAGCAAAATTTTGATCATCAGTTGAAATAACAGAAAACAAGAATTCAAATTCTTTATTTACAAGGTTACAAGATAAGCAAGGTACATACATTTTTTACATCCAATCCTAAACAACAACAGCAACAACAGTAGTTATGACATTGATAAAGATTCCACAAAAAGATAGTGATGAAAATATTAAGGAAACAGATATAGATGATAAAGAAAAAAAAAGAAAACAGAAAGTGATACAGTGGATTTTGATCACCTGTCAGCCTTCATTAGTAACTGAAACTTCACAACAAAAATGGTTGGTTTCAGGACTCCTGATAACATATGAAAATGCATCCCTGATGCCTTGAAAAATGTAAAGGACGAATTACTGCTTGTTCTTTGAATGGGTCCATTGGACATATTAAAAAAAAAAAAATTATACGAACAGATAAAAAGAATGAAAATAAGTATATCGTAGATTCAGTCTTTGCTAGGATCACATGTTGCGAAGGAGGGTTGTTTCTCTTTGCGTCTTGGCCCCGATTACTGGATGTTTATGACTAGAAGGCATGCTTGCCTTTTGTGTGAAACCATGCAGATGTGACCAGAATGTGCAGCATAAAGTGGCCCTCTGAATGTAGTCTGGGACCCCCTAGAATTACGGTAAAAGAGTCAATGGGACCCTCAAGGTTTTAACTTTTCAGAAGCCCAGGGTTTGATTTACATACGTAACCAGTGCCTTTATTGTTGGATTGTGATACTGATTTAAAAAGAAACAAACAAAAGTAAAGACTTGATTCATGTTTTCCCCATTGATTTTTAATTCACAGAATGTAATAGCAACCACTCATTTTTACTATCAGAAATTATCTCAGATGGTGTGGATCAGATTGCATTTTTATTTTTTTTTATAAGTGTTTAAAAAAAAAAAGTGTGACAAGAACAAACAATAAGAAAAATACCCCAACAAAACCAAACTTTTGCACAAAGAAAACATAAATGTGACAGTCATCATGTTCTTCATCCTGTAAACAACAGCAAAAAGCAGATTTTTTGTTGTTGAGGATTTCAGTGATAATACCACAAGTCTTTGATATGGACCATGCACTTGTACTGACAGAATCTGTCTGTCACTGTTCAACCCCTTGAACCTTGGTGAAACAAGATCAGTGTGGTTGAGTGTGAAGTGCAGTTACTACTTTTAGTGTCATTGTCAGTGGTATCATGACTTTGCTGACCAAAAGTAATGCAGTCCCAAGAGGAGGAAATCCAGATAAAGAATGGTGACAAAAACCCTGACCTGTAAAGTAGTCCTTAGTAAGGGGACGGCTCTTCACTGACACCCTGACCTGTAAAGCAGTCCTTAGTAAGGGGACGGCTCTTCACTGACATCCTGACCTGTAAAACAGTCCTTAGTAAGGGGACGGCTCTTCACTGACGTCCTGACCTTTAAAGTAGTCCTTAGTAACGGGACGGCTCTTCACTGACGTCCTGACCTGTGAAGCAGTCTTTACTAAGGGGACGGCTCTTCACTGACATCCTGACCTTTAAAGTAGTCCTTAGTAAGGGGATGGCTCTTCACTGACGTCCTGACCTTTAAAGTAGTCCTTAGTAAGGGGACGGCTCTTCACTGACGTCCTGACCTTTAAAGTAGTCCTTAGTAAGGGGTCGGTTCTTCATTGACGTCCTGACCTGTAAAGTAGTCCTTAGTAAGGGGACGGCTCTTCACTGATGTCCTGACCTGTAAAGTAGTCCTTAGTAAGGGGACGGCTCTTCACTGACACCCTGACCTGTAAAGCAGTCTTTAGTAAGGGGACGGCTCTTCACTGACATCCTGACCTGTAAAACAGTCCTTAGTAAGGGGACGGCTCTTCACTGACGTCCTGACCTTTAAAGTAGTCCTTAGTAAGGGGACGGCTCTTCACTGACGTCCTGACCTTTAAAGTAGTCCTTAGTAAGGGGTCGGTTCTTCATTGACGTCCTGACCTGTAAAGTAGTCCTTAGTAAGGGGACGGCTCTTCACTGATGTCCTGACCTGTAAAGTAGTCCTTAGTAAGGGGACGGCTCTTCACTGACACCCTGACCTGTAAAGCAGTCTTTAGTAAGGGGACGGCTCTTCACTGACGTCCTGACCTGTAAAACAGTCCTTAGTAAGGGGACGGCTCTTCATTGACGTCCTCACCCGTAAAACAGTCCTTAGTAAGGGGACGGCTCTTCACTGACGTCCTCACCCGTAAAACAGTCCTTAGTAAGGGGACAGCTCTTCACTGACATCCTGACCTGGAAAACAGTCCTTAGTAAGGGGAAGGCTCTTCACTGACCTGTAAACCAGTCCTTAGTAAGGGGACGGCTCTTCACTGACCTGTAAACCAGTCCTTTGTAAGGGGACGGCTCTTCACTGACCTGTAAACCAGTCCTTTGTAAGGGGACGGCTCTTCACTGACATCCTGACCTTTAACCAGTCTTTTAGCAAGGGGAAGGCTCTTCACTGACGAGCATACTCATCAGTAGTCAAGGGGTTAACATGCCAGAGTGAGATTGAAGAGAATGGCTTGCTTCATGGTGTGGTCTCGGGTTTGATTCTTCTTCAGTGTATCTCTGGTGGGAATACAGTTTGGTTGCTTTTTTTTTTTCTTTTTCAGAGTAACGCTTCATGTTGTGATGGTCAGTCATGGCTGATTTCATTGTGTGGTTCTGATATACTGTGATGCACAGCGTGGAGGAGTCTGTATATAAATATCATTTATTTCCTACTTCTACTAGCAGTTGTATTTATCTTTAATGTCTTTTCACAAACGTGTGTGTATGTATATGTGTGATAGCAGACAATTACTTCCCTGTAATTCTTATTAGGGTGTGTATAATTTACCCCCACCCCTTTACACCCAGTATCATAAACAGATTTGGGGTTACACAAATGATGTATCATTTAAACTGATTTGAGGTTGCACAGATGAGGTATCATTTAAACTGTTTAGGGGGTACACAGATAAGGTATCATATAAACTGATTTGGGCTCACACAGAGGGGTATCCAAGATTGAGTTTCTTTTTTCTTTCTTTCTTCTTTTGTTGCTTTGGCAGATCCAGTCCATGTTTTTTTGTGATATTTTAATGTTTCGCAGAAAGTTTTCAACACATTCCTTTTCTTTCTTTCTGGGACACCATGACAGAATCGGTTAGATACTGGACTTTCAGATCATTGCTCATTTTGATATCGGAGTTCGGGGCCCTGTTTCAACATGGTGTTGTGTCTCAGGTAAGACACTTTACTTTTTGATCTTCCTCACTCCACCCAAGCATTATTGAGAACCTGAGTTTGGCTGGGGAAGGTTAAAACAGTGGAAGGAGAGGATTGGCCCCTGCCTTCCTACTCTGAGCCCTGGACACAGTGAACATGCATACATCATCGTGATGGATGTAAACGTCTGTGGGACCTTGACTCTTGAACCTTTTTAACTCTTTCACCACCATAAGTGACCAGACAGTTCACAGACATAGATGACTTTATTCCACCAGACAGTTCACAGACATAGATGACTTTATTCCACCAGACAGTTCACAGACATAGATGACTTTATTCCACCAGACAGTTCACAGACATAGATGACTTTATTCCACCTGACAGTTCACAGCCATAGATGACTTTATTCCACCTGACAGTTCACAGCCATAGATGACTTTATTCCACCAGACAGTTCACAGACATAGATGACTTTATTCCACCTGACAGTTCACAGCCATAGATGACTTTATTCCACCAGACAGTTCACAGACATAGATGACTTTATTCCACCTGACAGTTCACAGCCATAGATGACTTTATTCCACCAGACAGTTCACAGACATAGATGACTTTATTCCACCAGACAGTTCACAGCCATAGATGACTTTATTCCACCAGACAGTTCACAGACATAGATGACTTTATTCCACCTGACAGTTCACAGCCATAGATGACTTTATTCCACCAGACAGTTCACAGACATAGATGACTTTATTCCACCAGACAGTTCACAGACATAGATGACTTTATTCCACCAGACAGTTCACAGACATAGATGACTTTATTCCACCAGACAGTTCACAGACATAGATGACTTTATTTCACCTGACAGTTCACAGCCATAGATAACTTTATTCCACCTGACAGTTCACAGCCATAGATAACTTTATTCCACCTGACAGTTCACAGCCATAGATAACTTTATTCCACCAGACAGTTCACAGACATAGATGACTTTATTCCACCAGACAGTTCACAGACATAGATGACTTTATTCCACCAGACAGTTCACAGACATAGATGACTTTATTCCACCAGACAGTTCACAGCCATAGGTAACTGTAGTCCACCTGACAGTTCACAGCCATAGGTAACTGTAGTCCACCTGACAGTTCACAGCCATAGGTAACTGTAGTCCACCTGACAGTTCACAGCCATAGGTAACTGTAGTCCACCTGACAGTTCACAGCCATAGGTAACTGTAGTCCACCTGACAGTTCACAGCCATAGATGACTTTATTCCACCTGACAGTTCACAGCCATAGATGACTTTATTCCACCAGACAGTTCACAGCCATAGATGACTTTATTCCACCAGACAGTTCACAGACATAGATGACTTTATTCCACCTGACAGTTCACAGCCATAGATGACTTTATTCCACCAGACAGTTCACAGACATAGATGACTTTATTCCACCTGACAGTTCACAGACATAGATGACTTTATTCCACCTGACAGTTCACAGACATAGATGACTTTATTCCACCTGACAGTTCACAGCCATAGATAACTTTATTCCACCAGACAGTTCACAGACATTGATGACTTTATTCCACCTGACAGTTCACAGCCATAGATAACTTTATTCCACCAGACAGTTCACAGACATTGATGACTTTATTCCACCTGACAGTTCACAGCCATAGGTAACTGTAGTCCACCTGACAGTTCACAGCCATAGGTAACTGTAGTCCACCTGACAGTTCACAGCCATAGGTAACTGTAGTCCACCTGACAGTTCACAGCCATAGGTAACTGTAGTCCACCTGACAGTTCACAGCCATAGGTAACTGTAGTCCACCTGACAGTTCACAGCCATAGGTAACTGTAGTCCACCTGACAGTTCACAGCCATAGGTAACTGTAGTCCACCTGACAGTTCACAGCCATAGGTAACTGTAGTCCACCTGACAGTTCACAGCCATAGGTAACTGTAGTCCACCTGACAGTTCACAGCCATAGGTAACTGTAGTCCACCTGACAGTTCACAGACATAGATGACTTTATTCCACCTGACAGTTCACAGCCATAGGTAACTGTAGTCCACCTGACAGTTCACAGCCATAGGTAACTTTAGTCGGCATCAAGGGGTCATGTTGAAAGGATCATTTATCACAGTGTAAAATAGCTTGGCATCTGCAGCCAGTTTTCTCTGCAGTAGAACTATGACTAACAGTTACCCCTTGACTGAGTTTGAAGTAACCAAGTGCACTGTGTTGTTTTGACATGAAGCTAATGGTGTGCCCGAGAGTGTTCAGTTTAAGATATTTGGTGCTGCGGAGTGTTTTTCACACAGAAACTTGTCGGTGAAAGAGTTAATACTGTGAAGAATGTTTTACAGAGGTCTGTTGCTGATATCACATGAGGGTTGTACTGTTTCAGCTTGACGTGCATCTAGATGCTGTTCAGCAGTGAGATGATCCATACAGGAAGCTGGAGATCCATGGTTATGTTTATGGATTAGACAAAAGTTTTCTTCTCCCTTCATACCACTTTTTTTTCTGACTATTATCACTGTTCTATGTGTGATAAAGGCAAAAGTCAATGTTTTGATTTTTATTTCACTTTTTAATGCAACAAAAAAAGTAATATACAAACAAACAAAAAACCCAATTCATGCATAATACTTTGTGTTTCTGTTATGGCCTCGCATTATGGGAAGATTTTTTGTAGTTGTATTTGGCGTATTCATAAATGTTATATTCAGATTGTGCGCTTCATGTTTTTAAGTGATATGAAATAATATTAGAATAAAAAGGTCTCATGCACTTGTTATGATGATTAATCAGATGAGCACATATGGCTGTCCAGCATAAGCACTTGCACAAAAAAAGCACAAAGGTTTCTTCTACCAAAAAAAGGAAAGCTGATGTTTATGTATTGTATAGTATATAAAAGACTTATCTCCATATTTGTTTGTTACAATGTCTTTTTCCTGTTTTTTTAAAGCAGTCAGAATACAGTCTCCATATTTTGTTCCTCACAAGACCGTATCTGCCTGGAGTTGAATCTCCTCATTGTGTAGTGTCCTTTCTCTGTATTTTACATCGTTTGTGAGTGTTTAAAGACACAGGGAATGGCATCGCAGAGCGTTTTGGATGAAGGTGGTGTGAGCAAGATTTTTTTCCCCATAAAGGTGCAAGTGAACGTGTGTATGTGTTATCACAGAGAGAGAAGAGAGAGCTGGCTTACCATTTGGTGTCACCAAGAAATGCAACAATGTGTGAAATATTTTTCCGTCTTTGTTGTTTTGGGTGATTTTGTTAGGCTTTTTTTTTTTTTATTGATGTGTTTTGGGGTCAGTTCTTTTCTTCACCTCAGTATAGTTCCACTAGAAAATCTGATGGAAATTATGCTTTTGGTCAACGTTCAATTACTAACTCAAGAAAGTTTTGTTTCAGAAACAGAGTGAGTAACTGGACACTTCCTCAAAATTCATAACCATTTATTTTTTAGAAGTGTTGACAAGTAAAAACTTGGGTTGAAACTTTGACCAAATTATACCAAGCCATCTTGTGAAACAAGTAAGGGATAGTTAATAAGTCTTGCTGCTTCTTTTGTCCATACTCTGCCACTGCTGCTGCTGCTTTTTGCAGGAAGTGATCAAGATAGTCAGTACTTACCATTCAGGGAAAGGCAACACATTATCATTTCATGTGTCCATGTTCTTGTTTGACAACTGATTTTGATCACAACTCAGCTTTGTAGCTGGGAATTGGCCAACAATATAGATAGACAGACCCTCCCTATTGAAGGCCCCTTATGGACAAAAAGATTTGGGGGCAGTGTCATTGTTAAATTGTCCCTGTGAATGGTCTTCACAGGAGGATGTAGGTCGTGGAAAGATCTACATATAGGGGCAGGGAGGGGAAATGCCTGGTACATATGGAAAATACAAAAGTTTACCACTTGTAGAAAACTAAACTGCCTTTTTTTTCTCTCTTTTAAAAAAACAAAACAAAAAACACCTGTCATGGCCAAATAAAATTGCTTTAAAAAATGCACCCTTTGTTACTTTAATAACAAGGGCACTATAAAGGCATGCAACCCTTATTATGTATTTGGATACAAATGCAGGTTGGAAATGATGTCAGTTGAAGGGTTTCTAAATTCTATCCTCTCTCTCCCCTACTTTTTTTAGGGGCTGGGTGGGTTGTTGTTGTGATGAAGCATCTTTGTACAGTCACTATGTAATGATGGAAAAATTGTTTACCTGTATGTTTTCCTCCTGTATCATGCTGTTCTGTTGAAGCCTTTGGTGAAATCAGTGTAGCATGAGTTTGAAGGGCAGTGTTAACTTTACGTCAACTTTCCAATGGTTGCATTCATTTTGCTGAACAAAAGTAATGCAATCCCAAGAAAAAAAATCAGATATAGAATGATAAACATCCTGATACAGATAGTAACGTCTGTACTATCTGACTGGTGAGCATTCTCGTCAGCAGCAGTCAAGGGGTTAAGATGGAAGAGTGATCTCTTTATGCTAGTGGGCCTATTTTGGGGCCATGTTGCCACTGCAAAACAGAGGGTGATGGGAAGGTGTACTGGCTCATTTGATAAAGAACTGGGACAGGAGAAGAAAGAAATAACTTGAAGAAACCAGTTGGCAACAACAACAACAGCAAAATTATATATATATATATATATATATATTTATATATATTTATATATATATATATATATCGATAAAAATTGATATAAAAGATAGAACAAAAGACTGGTGGAGTCAGAAACAGGTTTCTGAGTTGGGAAGCTGGTACATGTTGAGTGAAGAAACAAGCCAGGGATGGGTTTTTTTCTTTACAGATTAGAGAAAGCCAACTGTGAACTTAATAAAATCATTACTCTCAGAACTGAAATTGTGTTCATCAAATTGGGAGTCTTTCAGATGAGGATAATTCTGGATGAACAGGGTTCTTATTTCAGGTAATCAGGGTTTTTGTTGAAGTTGTTTCTAATAAAGGTGCTGCTTCTTTTGAATTTCATTTTGTCCCATCCCATTTTGTACTTTTATCCACTACCATTCATACGGTTTCAGTTTTGTGAAATAGAACTCACTATTTAACTTCCATTGTTTGCAAAATAATTCATTTCAATGTTTTGTCACAGAGTGGAAAGAAATTACTTTATGCAAGAAGTCTTTCTTTTTAAAGTTTTTTTTCTTTTTGTCTTTTTGAGAACCTTATTTTTATCTTTCCACCCAACCCCAGTTTTTATGTGCCTACTCCTTGCCATTCACGCTTCATTTGCACATGTTTTTTTATGTTATGTACTGTGACCCATAACATTTCTGGACATTTTGGAGTTTATTAAGGGAATCTCATATTATGGCTTGTGGTAGTTAAAAAAAGAAAAGACTTTGTTTTTACCTTGTTTTTACCCTTGCAAACAACATTCTCTTCTCACTTTTCTCAACATGGATCACAATTATAATCTCAGTGAAACAGAAAATCAAGATGCTGCAAATAGTGTACTTAATTCTTTGCTTATATATATATATATATATATATATATATATATATATATATATATATATATATATATATAATATATATGTATATATATATATATATATATAAAAGGGAAAAATTGAGGCGTACAATGCTGTGATTTACGAAGTGCCTTAAACAAAATAAGGTTTTAGTGATATAATTTTTGACTTGTTGCAGAGGTTTGAGATGTTTCTGTGGATTAAATCAGTGGATCTTCATAGTTTTTCACTGACCCGGTGTAACAGCCTCAAACTACCTCATGCTGGGATTTACCCCAGGGTCTTTTATAGCTAGTCAAGATCAGCCGCCCATCCCACATTCCCAGTTGAAAATAATCCCCTTTGGAAAAATATAGTCACGTTATTGAAGAAGAAAAGGGGGTCATTCTGGGCTTGCTTTTACTGGAAACCCTCCCCCCCCCCCATACTCCTTACCCCACTCCCTTCCTCTCAATTACAATGTAAGAGAAAGGAATGTGGGGTGAGTTCTACTTTGATAGCCTGTATTGATTCAGATTGGACCAAATTTACCCTTTGGGTCATTTCAAGTTGGCCTAGAATCCTTTAGGAGAAGGGGGAGGAGGGGAAATGGGGTGGGAGGGGATAAAATCCAGCTAAAGGAGGTCAGTTCTGACAGGTTACCCCTCGGGGTCATTCCAGGCTAGTCTGCACACACCCCAGGGTTAATCTTGGCTAACAAGATTTTACCCCCAGGGTAAAAACAAATGGGGGATATGAACAGGCTGCAGCACCACAAGTAACGGAGCTACATCCATGGGTGTTGGTTTTCACAATGCTCTGGAAACAGTCAGTCAGTCACCACTACTTCATGGTCAATAATGGAAAGGACAAAAAAGCTGAATGCATGTCTCAGTGTTGTAGATATTGTTTTGAAAATGACCACCAAGGGAAAATACAACATCTCTCTAAATTAAAGTAGTGAAAAAATCAGCATGTTGATTGTGGCTACTCACTCTGCTTGAAGAAGTACCTCGCGCTTCAGTCTCCAGGGTGTTAACTTAGTTATAGTCATCATTAGTTGTCAGAGGCTGTTGGAGACGCGCGCCGTTCACATTTAATGCTTCTTTTTTATTATATTAAGTTATGCTTGAGTTTGTTTTAAGTATATTCAAATGCTTGAGTTTGTTTTAAGTATATTCAAATGTGCCTTGTTTTAAAATTTAAGCTTCAAGTTTTGTTCTACTGTCGAGTTTATATGGCTTTAAAAAAACAAAACAAAAAAACCACTTGCTGCTGGCTCATGGTTTTTCTTCCCCCCACCCCGTTTATATCAGAATGTGTGTGTGTGAAAAAAGAAAACCACAAATACTTGTTGCCAGTGTTAAGTAACAGACTTAGGTGTTAGACTTCTGATCCAGTATTCATAAGTGAGCATAGTTCAAGGCCCTGGTTCAGCATGGTGTTGTGTCCTCCGGAAAGGCACTTTACTCGGATTTTCTTCACTCAGGTGTGAATGGGTACCTGACTTAGGTTGGGGAAGGTGAAAATTGTGGAAGATGTTAGGGCCCCACCTTTCAGTGCTGACCCCTGGGCTCTGGATATGAACTCACTTCTGTAATGTGACTCTGGATATGAACTCACTTCTGTAATGGCCGTAAAAGGTGATGTGACCTTTAACCACTGAATTTTGAATTTTTTTTCTTTAACCCATTCAACCCTGGGGAGTTACAGCCTTTCATGATATGTTGATGTGAAAAAAAAACCCACAGAAAATCTATGGTTTTTCCTCCATATTATGTTTGGTCAAATGTGGAAACACTGTAGAAGTTAGTCACCCTTCTTTGCGGCTTATGCATATATAAGAATGCGAAAACTGTTTCAGTGAGACAAAGTTTGATGCTCAAGTAGTGCTTGGGAACAGGGTCCAGTGAGTTAAAAGAAATATTGTTCTTTCGGTTCCTCTCTATTCAGGTTTTGATTGTGTTTATGGAGTTTGCAACAGGTCACAGGCCTATCTTCAAGTAAAACCATTGTGTTCTTGATCTTTATCTTTCACTCTCATATTACCTAAATTCCATGTCAGTTTTTCAGTATTTCTGTTTATAGTTATGGTGTAAATCCTTTGAATTTGTAACTTTTGTAGGGGAGGTGGGGGTGGGGGTTCTACCCTATCCTGAAATTTGTTGTTGAAGACGAATAAATTATAAGGATAATAATATTATATACCATAATTTTTTTCATAAGAACAGTTGATCTTCACAGTTTGAGTGACACTTTTCAGTCCTTGTTTTCCACGTTAGTACCATTTTCTGGCTCAGTACATATCACACAAGCGTTTTTCCTTCTCAATTATTTAATCTTTATTGAGTGATTGGTATGTTTTGTTCATGTAAACAGTTACTGAAAATTATTGTTGTCATGTCATGATACCAACAGCTTTGTGGTCATCTATGCACATATACTGCTTTCTAAAGGTTTTCATTTTCTGTGGAGGAAAATCGCAAAATCTAGGACTGCATTCATCAAAAGTTCCAGTTTGAAGATGGGGTCATAGCATGCAGACTGATCCATCTGTTTCACCACATCTGCTGGTATCAACATTGTTTAGATATGATAAAGGATATGTGGAATGTCATCTGTGGTGATGGTTTATCCTGTGAGTCAACTGATGGATGAGTACAGCGAAGAAAGTGGTCATGGAATAGGTGTTGGCAGTTTATTTATTCTGCATGCATTTTGATTAGTGGACAGTGTCCATGATATCTGTGATGGTACATTCCTAGTGAAATGGTGAATATGTATTCATATTAAATATATATATATATATATATAACTAGTTTCTTTGAATTCCTTTGATCCAGTTTTAGAGATGTGCAGGTGTGCTCCTAGTTCTTGTAAGTTTTAGATTTTGAATCAGTGGTAACTGAAGCTACAGCTGAGTCCGTTTTGTGTGTGTTCTTCAGTTATTGTCTAATCACACAGGGTGATATATGTGTGTGCATACATGCGTGTGACAAAGAGGATGTCAAAACTTTTTTAAATGAAGAATGATTAATTCTTGATATTAACTAATTAAATATTAGCTCTTGATTCACACATTCTCAGTTACTTAAAAGCGTTTTCTTGTTTCTTTTTCTTTCCAGTTTCTTATGCATAAAAAGATCTAAATTTTCATCCATTCATTTATACAACATCCATTTATTCACATTACAAACATCTAACATTACTGTGAGAAACTGAAAACCATTTGTGTATTGTATCTCAGTGTGATGTATTTTTTCCTGTCAAGGTGGAAGTGATGTATCTTTTTGGTGAACAACATGGATAGAAATTCCAGTGTCATGGCTTTTACTGAAGGATGTTGTACTGTTGTCTGATTCAATTTCTCTTTGTTGTCTTTCTGTGTGAGAGAACCCTTGTCTTTATGCACATCCTTGGCCTGTAAAAGTCCCAGTACATACAGACTTCGCAAAATATTAAGGACCACTTCATAGTATGTTTTCATAAAATGATTATAAAAAAAGAGAGGTGATTTATTTCATGCAGGCTGCATAACTATGGTATCCAACTGGCCTCTCATTAAACAGACAAACAGCTGTTTCAGCATATAAACAGTTAGTAAAATGCTTTTGAGAAACCAATTACAACTATATTCAATGGGTTCTTTAAATGACAGCTGTGGCTTGTAAAATAACAGGAAGTGCATTACATGCAAGAAAGCCCACCTGATTATCAGACGTGCTCATTACACTGACTGCATACACCACTGTTAGCAAAAATTGAGGATGATTTCACTGTGCTCCCCCCAAAAAAAACTGTGCACGTTCCTAAGTGGTCCTGAACTTTTTGTGAACCTGTTGTTCATATTCCTATGTTTATGGTTCCCCTCCCTTCCCTCTCCTGTAGCATTTCATGGAGCCTCAAGGCCTCATCAGCAGGCTGGGTTTGTGTGCAGGCCAGGCATGCAGCCCTGAGACACACATTTAGCATCAACTGTTATCCAGTCTTTTAGGTCAACACTGGATAAATGGAAGAAAGGCAACAACTCCTTTCCTGTGTTTAAGGAAACAGATTCTGTCTTAATTTTCACCCAGCAGAAATACCAGTTGTGGGATATCAGTCACAGAAAAACAATGACAGATACATCCTGAAATAGGCTTGTATCAAAAGCATCATTCTTCATACATGAAAACATGATCAACATGGTCAATTCTACAGCTTTTAAAAAATTATATAATTACTTTGTTTGAAAATATGATATTCATGCTTCACACTCAATAACGCTGAATACCATTATGTATACAAAACATTAAGATATATTTCACCATTCATGATATACTTCCTGGTGCTCCAACACACACACACATACACAAACACTTTCAAGTACACTCTCAAGTACACTTGCTTGTGTACATATTCATATCCTCTTGATTCTACATTATATTTAATAAGATAATGAATCAGTTATTTACTGGATTCACATGTTCAAGTGACTGCCATTTTGACTATACACATTCCAAACAGGACTCATCAAAGCTTAATCTATTCATCATAAAAAAACAAGCACTGCTTTTTTGTACATGTGCATTTACAATCCTAACATAAACTTTTCCAGATGACTAAGACATTAAGAGACATGATCTATTCAACAGGCATCACCATAGACCTTGTTTAACCTCCGTTATTATTAGGTTCATTACAATTTCTTGATAACCACAACCCTCTCTGCCATCTTCTGGTTGCCAGTGGAGCAGCAGCCTAGTGTAAATCCACCTGACAAGGAAGAGAGTATTGGTGGAATTCCAGTCCCATATACAGACAGGGATACGGACACCCGCTGCCCTGTCCACTAGACCATGAATGGTGATCTGGTGCTCGTCATTCAGATGAGATGATAAATTGAGGTCCTGTGTGCAGCTTGCATTTGGCGCATGTGAAATAATCCATGGTAGCAAAAGAGTTGTCTCTGGCAAAATTATGAAGAAAAATCCACTTGGTGATAGACTGCAGACAGAAAATGAAGAAAAGAAAAGGGAGGTCCTGCACTGTGGCAATGCACTCTCCATGGGGAGAGCAGCCTGAACTTCACTTCAGAGATTTCTGTTGCAACAAAAAGTTACACAAGACAATGCCATACAACACTATGAGGCAATAATCATATTATATCTGGCAAGGTTTTCGTATGTTTGAAAATACACTCTGTTCTCAATCATCGTGGGCAGCAAACTAAATTCAGAACAACTGGAGAATCCAAAGATTTCACAAAACATCAATGGAATTGGAAAGATAAACCAAGAAATAGTCAAATAGTAAAGAGTGGTAACTCTCTCCATTCACAAGGTACACAATTTCAAGTCAATGCTGCTTACGCTACCGATTCAGCTAGAATCTGTCAATAAATAGCTTTGGAAGCATTTCCTGACAAACGACATGTCCTTCGTTAAGGGATATGTTGCTGTCAGTATATATTGATTTTTGCATGTTTGTGCACACATGAAGGGGATCAAGGCACAAGCACCTCTGCGCAGAGAATGAAAAACATCAAAGATTTTTTTTTACGCAACAGAATAGATCCTCTATCTTCTCATATTTTTCAAATTTTCTTTTTTCTTAACATTCTTCCATTGAATACAAAAGACAACACAAAATAATAATGAGATGGTAAGTGTACAAAACCAGTAAAACTTGTCTGTGTGTTTTCCTAGTGATGGACATTCCATTTTGTGATATTTGATGAGTGCTTTAATGTGTCTTGGCTTTCCTATCTCTTGTGTGTGTAGCTCCTGGACACTGTCTCTCTTTCAGTTTCAATCATCTCTTAACCATCAGTGTGTATGTGTGATTGTGTGTGTGTGTGTGTGTGTGTGTGTCTGTGTGTGAGAGAGACAGAGAGAGAGAGAGAGTGGGTGTCAGCGGATTTGCCACATTTGACAAACCTGAATGTGCACAGAATCTTTAAAAAACAAAAAAACAAAAAACAAACAAACAAAAAACCACAAAAAAAAACACCCCTCCAGACAGCTAGAACCTAAGCAGACAGGTGTTTTTTCTTGGAGTGCTTTGAAGCAGTCTTGCGTTCCCCCTTGTACCGCAGACATAGCACTGGCTGAGTCTCTGAGCGAAAGTTGACGGTTCCGTTATTATAGGGAATGTGCCAGCCTTTCTCATCCTTCACTGGTCCGCAGTCAAACTGGCTGGGCATCTGAAACAAACCCCACAACATGGGCCACAATGACAACTGACTGCACATGTACACAGTCATAATGACAGGGGTTCCTAAACTTGTAACCAAACACACACCACACTGTTTCAAGACCAGACTGAACATTTCCCATACCAAATACAAAGCCAAACTGAATGAAAATATTATTTGCTGCACTGCTCACAAAAGAGATCTGCAGATATCCTGATACCAATGTCTTCAACACTTTGTTTATTGGTGTGGTTTTATTTTATTTTATTTATTTTTATTTATTTATTTTAAACATTTATAAATATTTGAGAAGACTGAATATCATGACATCAAAATCTTTTCTTTTTTTTTTCTTTTTTTTTTTTTGCTGTTAATGCATATAGAAAATAATATTGTTGTGGTATCAGTTTTAATTGCATTAAGCTCTTTGTAAAAATGGTACTGGTCCAGTTAATATGAAAAGTCCAGGATTTTCCAGACTCTGAAGGAAAAAAGAAATGTTCCCTAGACTTTTCCAGCCCTGGAAATGGTTCTCTCATTTTCCCCCAGACTTTTCCAGCCCTGGAAATGGTTCTCTCATTTTCCCCCAGACTTTTCCAGCCCTGGAAATGGTTCTCCCATTTTCCCCCAGACTTTTCCATACTGCCTTGACTTTGTACAGACCCTGGATACACTAGTACTCAGCTGGAAAAAGCCGCAGAAGGTCAATGAATACTTACTAAACTGTGATATTCAAAATGGTCATACTGTATGTACAGGTGATGTGAAAATCCTAAAATATTCATGCTCTTTATCAATACAATACATGATGAATCGTATTTGGTGTGTGTGTGTGTGTGTGTGGTTAAAACATTTTTTGAGATATTGATATTAATGAAATTTGGTAAATCGATTCGTTAAATATGTTCTTTTAAAATTCATATCATTTTTTTTTCTTTCTCAAATTAGACTTTCTTTGTGTTGCCCAGTTAATATTTATTCAAATGGTTGCGAAAATGTCAGTACAACAAAAAGTTAATCTGACAATCAATGGTTTCAGTCAGTCAGTGTGTGTGTGTGTGTGTGTGTGTGTGTGTGTGTGTGTGTGACAATTACTTGTTCAGTTTTCACAAATTTCCATTGTAAAAACTCATTCAGTATCAGATACAGTATACCATCCGATATGAACCCAAACATAAGGACACTAAATCAAAATAACATGCATGTGTGTTCTTGTTTATGTACATATGTGCACATGCTGAATGTGTGTGGATGTGTGTGCAAGCACATACACATCAAGTTTTTAGACATGTTTGAGTGAGATTTCACTGTATGCCATTTGCACTTTGATTGTTGCAGAACAGCAAACATGAATGGTTAAAGTTTAGAACTATAAAAAAAAATATGATACCAACCATTCCCACTGACACACGGTGACAAACATACCTTCTGATGCCATGGGCTGTCAATTATTTATACTTCTTCTTTAAGAATCTAATGCTCCTGTGTCGTTCAATCAACTCTCATATGCATGTGTGTTACCTTTTCTATCTTTCTTTTTCTTTTTTTCTTGTGTGTGCTGAAGTGGGATGGTGTAAGGTTACATCAAGAGTATGATTTTGTGTGAGGGTGAGCATGCACGCCAAGTGAGACAGATGACAAACCTAAAAGAAATATATAAAAAAATCCACCATATCAAATAGCCAGTATTGCTTCTTGTTGAAATTACTGTTAAATACTTTTTTTCCCAAAAATCTTTTTCTTCAGCATAGGATTCTGTACTTTGTCAATGTTTTGTTTTTCTTTTTGAGGAGCATATATTGTTCTTTTTGGGTTGGTGGGCAGGGGGATACAGTGAGAAAAGAATATGTATAAAAATGCTAAGCATGGTGAAGGAAAAAATACAAACTAAAGGGAAATAACTACAACAATAACAAACAAGTTTGGTTATTTACTGTGACTGAAATGCCTGCTGGATATGATGAGGTAAAGTTGACAATCTGGCGCGACTTCTGCCATCGTTCAAAGGTTTCCTTGAAAGCTGGGCCAAGGTTGTATTTGTGGTCACGCATGAAATCCCCAGACACAAACAGACAGTCTTGGCCGCTGAACAGTGTGGCATACAGACAGAAAGGATCATCTGAAGATCTGCACATACACACACACACACACCAAAACAGACATTATCATACATACCATACCAAAGCACACATACAAAACAAGAATTTGACGTTTATAATATTGGTTGTGTGAGCATGTGTGTTTGTGGGTGCATGCATGCATGTGCGTTTATGTGTGTATGTCAGTGTGTGCATGATTTAAATATCCACCCTTAAGACAGTGAGTATATCCCAATTGATAAATTTACGACATGTTCCATTTCTTTTGGTTTTATGGACAAATTTCTGATCAGATTAAGATTATATTTGACTGTTTTAGTCCATATGGCTGAAAATCCTTAACACCAGACAAACGAGTCAATAACTTAACCCTTTGACTGCTGCTGGCAAGTATGCTTGTTGAGAAAGGACTGTCACCTCAGAGAGATAAGACAGACCTTGCAAGTCAGGATATCAGTCAGTCAGCAGTCTTTATCTGGACTTCTTCCTCTTGGGACTCATTACTTGTGATCACTAAAATCAATGACACAATGGTTAAGTTTACATAAGGGATAACTGTTGCCTATCAAACTCCATGCAACACTGATCTTATTCCACCAAAATTCAGCATTTGAGGGGTCAGTATCAAACAAATAGAGGTCTTAATTGCTTAACTAACAATATAATCTTTGAACTGATGAGAACAAGAATAGTCCAAACTCAAATTTTAAAAATTAAAATTGATTTCCTTGCTAACCGTCCCCCCTCCATTGAAACAGACCACTGTGGAAAATCTTTAAAAAATATTTCTTCATAGCATGGAACAATACACACATACATCAACAGAAGTTGACATGTACGTACATGTTTTCAGTGAAGAATGCTTTGGCGTGTCTGCTGATGTAGGCCATGTCAGCGGCCGGCCATTTCTTCATGTGAGCACGTCCAATAACCAACACCTTCATGTGACGCTCACGAGCAAAGTAGTGCACAATGTCTCGCAGCTGCAGCAGACACACACAACTGAGTAAAACATGATAACTCATTTAGCATGCATTGTATGGTGTTACTTTCGTGTCACAACTCATACACACACACATGCATGCACACACCCACACACACATGCACACACACACACACACATGCACACACACACACACACTGCCTTATTTGGTTGGTCACAGTCCCTCACTAACATCTGTAAAAAAAAACAACCAAAATCTAAAAACATCTTTTTCAAGCAGTCTCTATGTCACAGTCCCTCTATCTCATCTTTTAAACCAAATAACAAACTAAAAATAAACAACACTGCTTTTCAAGCATTCTCTGCATATCTTATAAAACAAGTAACAAGTTAAAAATAAACATCCCTTTTCAAGCAGACTCTGTTTCACATCTTATAAAACAAGTAACAAGTTAAAAATAAACATCCCTTTTCAAGCAGTCTCTGTTTCACATCTTATAAAACAAGTAACAAGTTAAAAATAAACATTCCTTTTCAAGCAGTCTCTGTTTCACATCTTATAAAACAAGTAACAAGTTAAAAATAAACATTCCTTTTCAAGCAGTCTCTACATAATCATTCCACATGCTGTATTGCATGGATCCTCATCATTTTTTTCTCCATGCATGTGTGCGTGTATGTGTGATTATAATTACTGTCATTATTTCTATTTTTCTCTGGGACAGCAGAATCATAATCCACCTTAATCTGCAACACACTTTATGTTGTTTTTTTTCTCTCTGTGTATTCATATATGTATAGATTTATTTATCCATATAAGTGGAATTTTCTTGTTTACTGGCAGAGCTTTGGTGGAAAAAAAACAAACTCTTCTGTTGTATGCTGCACAAGGACCCAGTTTCACAATGTCACCTGAAAGACCAGTATTACTGATATTAACGGCTGACATGAGAGAGTCATTCACTTCATTTCAATGTTCGTTCTTAACTGTTCAGTTTGTGGATGCGACAGTACAAATTGATGAGAACACAGGTCATCACTGCAGCCCTATTGTCCACCAGGTCTTCACCCCACTAATAAACTTACATATTGCTTCTGGTTTTTGTGTCTGACAAATAAATAAAGTTACTGTATTGTATTGTATTGTATTATGTCAGAACTGATTTCTCTGCACGAAATTAATGCTGCTCTCCAAAGAAATCACAACACCACAAAGCAGCACTACCCATATATTTTTTTTCCTGGACCTGCAAGTGCAACTGTCTTGCTCTCCATGTGAATGGGTCTTTTTTTTCCTAAAGAAATTTATAGGGGACAATCTTTTTGTTGCTATAGGTTCTTTTATGTGCATTAAATGCACCCTGTACACAGGACCACAGTTTATCATCTCATCTGAAAGACAGGCACCAATACCACTACTCAAGGTCTGGCAACTGCACACAAACACACACACACACAAACATATGCACTCACACACACATGCTCACACACACACACACACCTGTTTTGATTTTCTGACAGACTGTCGTCCCTGGCCTTTGCAGGCGATGTTGAGAGCGTCAAGCACCACATCGAAGGGAGCATGCTCCATGACAAAGTCTCGAAACAGCTCCACTTCCTGAGGGTTGGACTGCAGGTAGACATTGCTCTTGACCAGAGCTCTCTCTAGGAACTCTCTCTGCAAGGTTTCAAACTCGGAGGAGGACAGTTCAATGCGATCCAGCCTATGTTTGCACTGATGACAGTCACCCCTGGGAAAACAACAAGTGCGATGTCCTTGTAATTGGTATCAGTGGAAAGAATTTTTTTTTGGTTTCGTTTTTCATGCCAAATTTAATGTCAACCAACAAAGTATTTCCAGAGAAAATGCATGTCAAAGTTTACCACACACACACACACACACATATGTATGTAACACACAAAAAACTGAAACACTGGGTTAAACTACATAAGCTCACATTGTTTACACACACACACACACATACACATATATATAATGTGAACCAGAACTGATAGTGATACACAATTTTAATGTGGAAATAAAAACTGTTGGATGCATTTTCTTCTTTTCCCTTCGTCTACAGAGGCAATGCTATTAAAACAACAACAACCAAATATAAAAGAAGATGAAGAAGAAACCCACCTCCTTTGTAACTGCACAATCCAACTGATTATTCTCAGGGAGCTGTTTTAAACTACAACTGTTAATCACACTTAATAATAGTGATTTTCTCTTCACCACAGAATCCTCAGAAACTGGTTTTAGCACTGTGCAGATTTCTACTGTTCTTAAAAACAGTATTTATTGTTTTGAATTGTATTGTATTGTATTGTATTGTATTACGTTTTGTCACAACAGACTTTGAGGTGTCAGTGTGAACTTCGGGCTGCTTTCCCAGGTGAGAGTACATTGCCGCAGTGTAGCACAACCCTTACCGTTTTTTCTGTCTTCATATATACATATATAGACATATATTTGTTTTGCTGCCAAAGTGGATTTTTCTACAAGATTTTGCCAGGGACAACCCTTTTGTTCCCAAGGGGTTATTTTTTTGTGCTAAAATAAAAGCATACCACAAATGGGACCTTGATCGGTTTATCGTTTCATCCAAAGACCAGCACACAGACTGCCACTCAAGGTGTCGTTAAAGGGGGAAGTAAAAATACCATATGTGGGACTTAATCTGTGGACACTCGCTTTCATGTCAGGTGCATCATCACCATTAGGCCATACCTCAAACAGAAATAAAACTTCATAAATAATGATCATCTTTCACTTGCTAAAAGAAACATAAGAAAAGAAAATCTTTGTTTAAGTAACATTAATTCAAATATTTTAATGCTGTTCAAGACAGCATAAAATCATAATATTAACATTAACAAATTAAGCACTTGCCATTATCATTTCTACTGTATCAAAAATTATGATCATGCACTCTTCTTTATAATCTTAATATTGATTTAATGTGAAACTACAGCAATCAATCGATTAATTTACCTGACTGTGTTCACAGAAGTCCACTTGCAAATCCACTTCTCTTTCTCTGACCTGTAATTCAAATCATGTTAAAAATAACAAACCAAACAAAAACAACAACGAAAAACAAAAAAAACAAACACATTTCAAATAGCAAACACACTACACACTGTAGCGAGACAGACAGACAGACAGACAGTGTGTGTGTGTGTGTGTGTGTGTGTGTGTGTGTGTGTGTTTCAGATATATCAATATTCTGAGCATCACTTGATTTTTTTTTCATGGGGTTGAGTGGGTTTATGTAATGATAGTCATGTATGGTGTAACTGCAAGGTATGATATATCTGTAGCACTCTGTGTGTATAACAGACACTCTTGGTCTCCATCAACAATAATAATTCCTAAAGTATAACTCATACCAGTCAGATATGCAATAACAATATTACCAAAATATAAAACGAGCCCAGTCTCACAAACCTTGTGAAATACAGTTCAACTTCTTTAGCCATTGCTGGTGAAAGCATCCAGTTGTACTTCCACATGTAGGTGAAGTATCTCTCCAAAAGATCATGAGTGTGCAATAGTTTGCATGCACGTAAGATCTCCTGTAACACAATATCCTGCGGCTCATAGCCCTTCGATGTCTGTTCATCTAACAATTCAAAGGCTAACTGTATGTCCTGCTCTCTTATTGCTGCAGCAATGATGGGGCTGTAATAGGAAGATGCTGGTGTGGTTGTCAGCTTGACCATTTCCAGAATGTCCAGTGCTTTACGCCACTGGGAGGTCCGAGACAGGCCTGCTATCAAATACTTTGCAGTGATAGAATCAAACACATCAGAGATCTTCAAAATTTCCCTGAAGGCCTCTTCGACAATTTGTTCCTTTGCCTCTGTTCCGTACCTTCCTTGCAAGGCCACAAACAAAGAAAGGGTTGAGATATTGGGGGATGATGTCTCTGTGTTCAGATAATCAATGAAAGAAGCAGCAAGGCTGGTCTGTGCATGATGATACATCAGCTGCATGCATAAAGTCTCCCACGCCTTCTTCAGATCTGGGTTTTCTGACAATATGGTCTTCTTTAACTTCTCCCAGTCTTCGTGTGAATATACCAGATGATCACAGTTTGCAAGTTTTGACTGAAACTCGGTCACTGATGCACTGTTCAGTATAAGAGGAGGCCCATCATCCACTTCAAGATTTGTGGGAGGTTTTACAGCTTCCAGGTGTTTTTCTGATGAATCACCAGCTTCAAAAAGGTTCTTGATATTTACTGGCTTCACTTGGTACGATCTTGAGTTTGACATACGCTTTTGTCTGGAATGTTTACCTCCTTTGAATGCTTGGAAGTTGTCTGATATCGCAACTGGTTCAATAGCATCATGCCGACAACGGCACAAAACTGACAATAAATTTCTTCTTATAGTACCTGAATGGGTCACAAGTCGGAACACTGCCTTTGCACTCCACATTCTGCGAATTTTTGAAACTCTTTGCTGTCACCGAGACTTTACACTCTTCACTTCACTTTCGCTATTATCATCAGTGCACTCGTCACGCTGATCATTGAATATAATCGTATGCAACTCAAGTGACTTACACTATACTTTCGGATCATAATTCTGATGTCAACAGTTATGGGCTAACATTAGTTAAATCAATGAGAAATCAGTCAAAAGATGAAAAACGACAGGCCCCAATCTCGTGTGTCAACCACGTGATTTCTGCAGACGAAATGCTTCTCAACGTCTTTTTAACAGAATTAATCAAAAGATGGATTGAGTTTGAAACAAAGTTATTGGATCGGCTGTAGTCAAGAGCGCAGACATTCAAATGTTCATTATTAAAAAAACTCATTAATTCCGAAGGAACACATGATTAAAACCACGTAATGTGTTATTTCCTTTAAAAGCCTGAAACTGTCAGCTGTGAAACACGCAGAAGTTTCGAATCAACCACTTAGTTCATCACACAAAATTTTTTTGACTTACACTAGTTTTCTGTTTCATCGTAGAAATCATATTATACATTTATGCCTTCGTTAGCTGCCTTTTTTTAAATGACAAGACAATAAAAATGTTTAATTTGACGGTTTTGCCCATTTTTGGTATAAAGTATATCAAAACGAAGGGATGTAACTCTTAATAATAACAATGTATTCGGCTGCTTAGCATAATGAAATGTCCGCTGCTCATCTTGTAGATCGTGGGAAGGGCAAGTATAATGTTACAAGCTGTAACTTTTGAGTGACTAACATGTGATATGTGAGGCAGACAACTGAAGTAGAAACACGATGCACAATGTCGCATTACATGAAATCAGCGAAAAAGACGTTTTCAAAGAATACACAGGATTCGGTCATTCGACCACTTCTTCGACAAAGGGACACAGGAGAACTTTGTGACATCGAACTGAAATTGAATGGGCGTAAATTTTATGCTCACAAAGCTATACTTGCTCTAGGGAGCCCATACTTTCTTTCTATGTTTACCTGTGATATGCGAGAAAAATCAACTAGAGAAGTGGATCTTTCAGCTTCCTTGAGTGTTGAAAATGACGATGTTCTTGCTCGTGTGTTGGATTTTATGTACACTGGCTCCATACTGCTAACAACTGACAACGTTGTTGAAATAATCAGCGTGTCAGATTTTCTTCTCATTGACGACCTCAAGGACTATTGTAAACAATTTCTGCTTGATCTTGGAAATCTTGACCTGACAAACTGTCTTCGGGTTCGATTTCTGGCAGATGATCACAATCTTCCAGAAGTTGCTGACGCGGCACAGCATATTATTGAAGCACGCTTTCATGACTACCTGATCCATCATGACGAGGTTCTGGATTTGCCGCCAGACTGTCTTCTTCGTTTGCTAAAAATCCCTTCAGTTGTGCAGCACACCAGTTACATTGAGCTAAAAAAGGTTGTGAATCGTTGGGTTGACAATGATCCTGCAACACGGCAAACCTACTTTTCCTGTCTGATTGACTGTGTCAAGTCATGGATATCAGACTATGCAAATGAGGCATCATATCTTGGAAGAGAGCTTCGTCGATCTTTGGAAGGTGCAGATGCTTCTCTTGCTTTCCATCTTGAGCCTTCAAATGTCTGTGATAATGCGAACCTGATTGCCTCAGTCAGTAACAGCTGTTCAGGGATGTTGAGCCCAGACAAGACAGAAACACCTGTTTTGTTTGCTGCTGTTTGTAACCAAGGATTGAAGTTCATGAAGGTGATGGTGTACAGCTTGTCACTGCAGAAGTGGTTTCATTTTCCAATATCTGGAGAACGCTTGCTGCAGTTCATACCAGCCAGACAAACAGTGTGCAGCATGCTGGTCAATGATGCAAGGTTGTACATGTACCTGTGCTACAGTTTCCCATACCCCACAGACATGCTGAAAATCAACATTTTAGTTGTGGATCTCATTACTGGTCAGCCCTCTCTGTTTTCATTTCGCACTGCAGACAACTACAACCCTTGCTACCGCACAACTCTAACCAGCCACCGCACAGTTCCTGCAGCCATGGTGCTGTGCAGTGGCCAGTTGGTGGTGGTTGGGAACAAGGAAGGAACGGGCCATTTGTTTCTGTGCAAACTGAACACAAACCAGTACTCTTGCTTTCAAATCCCAGGGTCAAGATTCATCAGTCTGGCACGATGTGTTGTGAGAGAAAATCGTAACGTTTTCATTTGGTTTCGTCACCGCACTGGTCCCTCAGAAGAGTTCTGTGTCAAAAAATCTGTGGGGTTTGCTGTGTTTGACATCAAGTCGAAAATCTTCAGATCTCTGGACATGACGGCACCGGATATCTCCTATGATGATTTTGCCCGGTGTTACACTTTGTGTCTGCGTGATGACACTGTCCACATCTACCATCCAGGAGACCCGGCCCTTGTTCTGGATGAGGTTCGTGGCAAGTGGATCACTTCTGTTCGTAGACTCCCATCTGCAGGTGGTGAAACTCCATCTGAAAGTGAAGGACAGGCGTATGGCTACAAAGTGATCACTTCAACGGAAGACAGCGTCTTTGTGTTTGACAACGAACAGCCGTACAGCACATCGCTGCATGAGATTTCTGAGAAATTCCCTTGTGCCATGGCCCACATACCACCCCCCATTGACAACATTTCTGTGGTTGCCCCTGGCAACATTCCAGTGTCGGTGCTGCAATCATTGAGTCCATGCAGTAAGTATGATGATGCTTATGCAAATGCACTGCATGTGACGCTCCAGTCTTCAGATGGTGAGACAGATGACAGTGCATCAGCTTGTGAAGATCAAAACACAGACAATGATGAGTATGAATATGATGATGACATTTATGATTATGACTTTGGCTACAACATTGAAGGACTGGACTTTTAATTGGCACAGGTGGTACCAAGGAGGTGGGGATCACAGTTAAACAGTTTCAAGTTTCTGGCTGTGAAATTATGGTTGAGCAGTACAATCCATGAATCTGTGACTGGATTTTTCTACAGTGCTGAGAAAATTGCAGATGAAATGTTTAGGGTGTTAATTCTTCACAACAAAAAAGAAGGAAATATGGATGTACTGTTATGGATTGTGTGGCCTTGTTTTATGAACAATCCTGCAAAGATACTGCAGCAGACTGGTGTACTTTGTCCAGCTTACTCGTGCATGTCAAAATCTCAACCATGAAAAGAAATGTCAATATCAGAATATGGTTTGCTGTTGTACTTAGAAGTTAGATAGATCTATGTATTGTCTGCATAGTCATGCGTTAATCTGTTTTACCATATAAAAAAAATCAACAGGCTGCAATTCATGTATGTGCAAATTTTATATTAGTCATATTGATATTATTCATTTTAGATAGAAATCATAGATCAACATAATTCAGGGAAAAAGGTTATGAACAAATTAATCTGTCAAAGTATGGGTCTGAGCATAATATTAATTTGGACTACTCCATTCCTCTTTGTTCTGTGTGCATGTATGTTTGTGTATACATGTATGTGTGTGTTTGTATGTGTTTGCTTGTGTACATCTGCATGCATGAATTCATGTGTGTGTGTGTGTGTGTGTGTGTGTGTGTGTGTGTGTGTACAGTCTATTCAGGTATCAAATTGTAGCACTAGCAGTTTCTGCAAGTTGAAATATGATCTGGTATGTTATTGTACATCAACAGAACAAAAACTGAAAAAAAGATCTCTTTCTTCCATGCATAAACCTCCACTTACACCCCCCCATCCTCACTCCCACTCATTTTGCATGGACACTGCAACAGTGCAAGGGAGGAAATGGATATTGTGTCAGCACTATAAGTTATAGGCAAAGTGTGTAGTTAAAATGTCTTGCCTTAGAAAGGAACCTTTTTTCCTGCACACACACACAACCCCCCCCCCCCCTCCCCGCCACCCCCCCACAGAAGTAGCAAAGTTTTATATACCTTATTATTTTAAAAAAATGCTTTTGATCAAAACCAGAATCTCCATTCAGATCTAATGAAAAAAAAAGTTCTCTCTCTCTCTTTTTAATTTTTTTTTTATCCGTTTGTTTCTAGAACTATGTCTAGTAGTAGTATATAATATATGATTTTTATAATTGACAGTGTATAGTAATAAGAAATGATTCATTTAATAAAGACTAAATTTTGTTAGATGATTATGTGGTAATGTTAAGATTTACTCACCAGTACCTATCCCTTGACTTTTGTTGATGTTGTTGGGTGATGAGTGAAGACAGTGCCACCACTCTCCACTTGTCTCTGTCCTCCGTGGTATTTTAATCAAATGAAAATGAATTCAGGTATAAAAGGTAACTCAGATTACTTGAATGACCGTGCAGCATGCTGTTTGTGTTATTTTTAAATAAACAGAATATGAAAAATGTTTGGATTTTTTAAAATGACCTGTCTGCTCCTTGTCACTGATGTAAAATGATGAAATTATGTATGATTATACAGTGTGTTTGTTAATATTGTAACTCAGTCGCTAGTTCCTCGTTGTGGTTTTGTATGAAATTTCAAATTGTTTTGAGTGAAAATTCTACAGAGAATGTGAAGCTTTAAGTTTAAAATGGCAAAGTCTGTTCTCTTCCTTTTTGGGTCTTGTGCAATAATTGAATGGCTTGTGAGTATGTTTTGAGTCAAAATGGTTGTCAGCACTCAACCTGATTGTTCTGATAAGGGAATGCTGAACAAACAAAGAAATATTACTGGATACCTCAAGAGGTTATTGATCTGCACCTCTTTTCTGTCTGTAAAATAACCATGCAATCCAGTATCAGTTGTGACTGGAGACTAATGAGTAAGTAGTATACATGTAGAAAGCACTTGTTATACATGTATCATGTACTGTGTGTAGAGTATTTAGTAGTATACCATTGTATCTGTGTGTAGCTTGTCATTCTGTAATATTGTATTTCTTTATGCTTTATCATTCTAAAAGTAATCTCAATGTTTTTTTTCTGTACACATGATTTGTGTGTTTTTGTGTGTAAGAGAGGAGGTTTTGTTGTGGAAGGGGGATGTGTGCTTGTAATAGTTGTTATGGTTTCCAATCTGAGAACAAGTATCTAATACTCATTCTCAGTTCTAACCTACTACATTTGTGTGCCATGTTATGGTCCCATAATCCCCACTCAGTTTTTTGTTGTAGTTGTTGTATGTGTGAGCATGTGTCCACATCTCATATGAATTCAGCACTGAACTGTTGTCTTTGCTGGTGAACATAGAAATTTTCCAGAAAATGTAAAATACTGTCTCCAGAGTTTTCCATATAATTATCATACACTTTTGGTGGTGTTTTCATGAAATATTATTCTCTTATCTTACTGGGATCACCATGTTCTATTCATTATTTTATATCCTGTTGAGTTATTGCTTTTTTTCCCCCTTGCATGTGTGTGCATATCATATTGTTTTGTTTTCCTGTGTTGTTGTCTAGAGCTCCTTTAGATCCACTGAAAGTAGCAGCAGAACCTCATTGTTCTGAATGTCCTTCATGTGCTGATGTCTCCAGAGATCTGCATCAAAGGCAGTTTCCTCTCAAGTGCTGATCGATCTTACCCCCTTCCCCGCCCCCTCCACCTGGCCCCCTCCCACTCCCCCCCGCCTTCCTTGTGGGGATGCTTGGGGCTCATTGGGTATAAATAAATAATATCCCCATCTTCTGGAAATTATGTGCTAAAATTTCCTACTTAGTGGGACAAAGGGGAGGTTACCTATTTCCGGGAGGTTATCGGCCATAGTTACTTTCGTTTTCTCCGCATAGGCGGATAGTAGTTTGCACAGGACAGGAATGTCAGACCCCTGCCGGAATCTGCACTAGTTGGGTCACGGTAAGTATGTTATTTAAATGTAATTTTAGATAGAAAATTTCCTTTTTATGTTACTCTCTTTCAGTTGATTAGGAAATCAGATTGCAATTAATACTTTTTTTCTTCTTCTTTGTTAGTGGGCTGTCACATTCTTCACTAGTATAGTGCACGGGTGGGGGGTGGGGGAGGGGGGTTTACAAGTATAAGACTAAACTGTTTTTACACCCACCATGCAGGCAGTCATACTCTGTTGTTGTTTTTGGAATGGGGAGAGGGAGTATTTAAACATACCTCATCATGGCAATTCTCAGAATTCCCTAGTAACTGTTCCAATGAGCGAATGGCTGTTTTTGCATCTTCATCTGAAGGACATTTAGAGATTCCAAAACAATTCTTCACTTTGAGACATTTTTTTTCATCCATGTTCTCTTTTCTCTTGTAGATGTCTTTCTGTCTCTGGATTGAAGTCGATTTTCCACTCATTCCTCTCATTTCCAACCGTCTCCTGTTCCACTCTGTGCTGTTGTTCATCACTTAACATTTGTAGGATATAAATATCACTCTGCAATTTAGTTATGTTTGGTTCTGACTTGAAATGGGTACAGATTTATTTCTTACACAGAAGACAGAAATAAATTTATTGTCTCAGCATTTTTTTAAATTTTGAATTCACACAGAAAAGGTTTAACATGACTTTTTCCAGAATATGTTGGTTTTTTTCTGGAATTTGTTCCTGATTTTTGATTGTACAGTCCTAGACTATGTTAACTCAACTGCTGTGTCCATTGGAAAATGTGTGTTTTCTAATGAACTTTTGTTACCAAATTTGTATGTGTGTGCGTGTGTGTTTGCGTGTGCGCGCATACGCACACATGTGTGTGTGTGTGAGAGAGAGAGATAGAGAGAGAGTACGTACAAGAATGTGTGTGCGTGGGTGGGTGGGCGTGTGTGTGTGTGTGTGTGTGTCCAGCCTAGAATCATTTAAACAAAAATTTAAGGACAAATATCTGAACAATGGTATGATATCTGATATTTTGTCCACAAATGTGCTTCTTAAAAGATGTAGTGTAATGAATTTTCCCATAATTCTTTGTTGTACAGGATGGAGACATATTTAAACATTCATGAAATGTTAAGCAGTTAAAATGAAGTTTTAAGATCTGGGCAGCAGTACATAATTAGCTCAATATTATTCGTTAAAACTGTCATAAAATAGAACATTGCCATGTTTTCAATTTCCAGGCCATGGAAATGTTTATGGTGACTGTTAAGTAATTATCACAATTAGAATTCTGCTGCTGTTCTGGTCACAAGACCAGGTCACATGAGAATGATTTCATTAAGAATCATTTAGTGTTGAACACTCTGTCATGTTTCATTTGTATGTTCATGGAGCTATTGTCAAGAAAAGAAGAATACAGGGAGGAAAAAATCCATCACAAGTACTAATAGTCAGTGAAGATGTACTTAACTTCTTAAGACACTGTTATATTTCATTTTGTAAGTTCTGTTTAACAATAGTGCTCTCTTTGTATATATATATATATATATATATATATATATATATATATATATATATATATATATACACACATACATATATATATATATATATATATATATATATATATATATATATATATATATATATATATATATATATATGTGTGTGTGTGTGTGTGTGTGTGCCTGCTTGCATGCATGCAAGTGTGAGAGCGAGAGAGAGAAGGGATGAAAAACAGACATATTTAAAGAGAACACTGTATATAAATGTAACTTACATTAAATCTTGCACCTTGCAGTTTGCAAAGTTATGGAATGTGAGCTGTTAAATTCTTGATATTAGATGTGCACTGTTCATAGGTCAAAAACAACCACGCCCCATTTGAATGTTTATGTTTTTTGTCCCCCTTTTTGTTCAAGGTTTCGTTTGATAATCAGTTATGTGTAAAATAATATTTCAGACCTGATTGAATTGTGCAATATTTGGGCACTTTAAATTTATAAGTTTTAGGGGGAAAAAAAGAACTTTTACATTCTTGTTAACTGTTAAAGTGCAATATTTACAAATGGAAATTTGTTGTTTGCAAGACAGTGGTAATTTTTGTTTTGACAATTTGATTTATTTATTGACTCTTCAAAGTGCAATATTTACAATTGGAAATTTATGTCATTTAAGTGATTAGGAAATTCTTGTTCTTTTTCTGTCATGGCTCATGAAAGGATTTTGTTCACTAACACTTTATACAAATTTAGATTTATCAATTTATACTTAAACATTGACATTCAATGTTTATATGTCTGTACACGCACGCACACACACACACACACACACACACACATATATATATATATATATATATATATATATATATATATATATATGCGTGTACAGACATATAAACATATATATATATATGAATAAATATATGAATAAATGCACATATCTTACCTGTTGTCAATGAGTGAACTTGTAATTGTGTATAACTATAAGTCTTGCCTGTTGTCAATGATTGGACAAGTACGGTATGAAAGTAGTTGTTGTGTGTATGTATATTGTTGTGTTTTTGTTTTTTGGGTTTGTTGTTGTTTTTTTTGTTGTTTTTTTTTGCTTTGTTTTGTTTTTCTAATGATGAGTGTCCACAGAATGTTGTTGTTGGTTTTTTCCTCCAAAGGATCATTCATTCATTGTCCACAGAATGACTCGGATTAGTGCATAATGTGTTATTCTTTTTTCACCTTGGCACATTTGGGCAGTACACCCTGGAAACATTAATTCACTTATGTGGTTCTGTTTATCCCTCTTGATTGAAGCAGTGTTTTTTTTGTTTGTGTGTGAACATTTGGATTGCTGAAATAGCATCTATGGTATTCAGATTTTGAAGATGTTATTTTTGTAGATGGCAGTTACTCAATACATCAGCTTGCATGGGCTTATCAACTGACGCTTTTTTTGTGTATCAGTTGCTGAAATTGATGACTGGTATAAACAAGATGGTACAATTATAAATGATTTATACCTGTTCAAACAAATTAAAGCAAACTGTTATAATTTTTCACAAAGTCTGTTTTACATTAGTTTTACCTATAACCTCATGATCTAGAAGTATGGTCCTCAAAGTAATATTTAGTTGGTCATATTTTCTTTTGATTTAAACTAGAAATCTGCATCATTCTGTTGGAAATTCTGAATATGAATCAGTCCAGCAAATAGTGAAAAATGTCACATGGACACAAGACAGTAAAAAACAACTCTAACCCCAGTTGATACTTGTAGATGTGTGTTAGGACTTTGTTCAAACTATCTCCCCCATCACCCCCACCCCTACCCCACCCCCCATCTCCATATAAAAAGAATGTGAAGAAAGAATACCAGATGGTCAAGGCAAGCCTACTTCTTCTTTTTTTCCTACAAGGATTATGTTATAAAAATTTTTTTTTAATTGTTGTATCAGTTGTTTGTTTCATAGCAGTCAAATGAATAAGTGAGGAGTCATGGTCAGATGAAAATATGATCTTGCGCTGTATGTGTTCTTGATGTTGATTATTGAGTGTGTCAGTGGTAGTGATGTTCCTTATTGTATTACAGGGTTTTTGAAAAGTGTCAAATCCTGATCAGAAAAAGCTCCCAAAGTGCATAACTGGGCATTACTGTTATTCTCAAAACTCAGGGTGTTTAGGAAATGATGTCAAGTTTGTCATCAAACATCCGGATTTAATGTAAAAGCAAACACTTGAATTTGATTATTTCTGTGTAAGTGAACACTTGTTTGGTCATTCGAAGTCTTGAGCAGCTGCTAAGTGATATCAAATTGCTTAAGTGGGTGAATGGAAAATGTAACTGGAATAACAATGAAATGTTCATGGACAAGAGAAAAAGCAGACCAGTTGGTGAACTGTTTCATTTGTTGGATGGCTTGGATTGTTTAAAATCAAAATTTGACTGTTTTTTTTGTCAGATAGAGAGTTCTTACATTTCACATGACAACTGTTGAGTTTACAGTTGCAATAAGCTTTTAGTCAATCAGTACTTTAGAAATGCTCTGACTTCAACATTTTCTGGGGTGTAAAACTCCCAGACTAGAGTTTGATTTATTGAATTATTATTCATGTGAATGTTTTATAGTGGCATTAAAATGTGCAGAAGTACTTTATTATTTTTGAAGTTCAGTTGTAGATTTGAGAAAGGAATACAATTTAAAAAAAAAAAAAAGTCCCCCCTCTCTCTATTTTCACCTCATTTGAGATATTCATCATCATTGACTCAGTTAAAATGTGCAGTTGTTCATCATCGTAAATCTGAAAAAATATGTCATGAATGTATGTTAATTCATATATTACATATTATTGACTGCATTTCAGTTGTTAATCTTCGTAATTCTGAAAAAAAAAAGTGTCATGCACGTATGTTAATTTATATCATTATTGATTGCATTTCATGCCTAACACAAGAGCAGGACTTTTTGATTAAAGCACATCATTTTTCAAGTTGTGTGTGTGTGTGTGTGTGTGTGTGTGTGTGTGTGTGTTATATGCATTTTTTGTGCTCATGCGTCTGTGCGTATACATGTGAAAATGTTGTTTTTTTGCATCTTAATGTAAGCATATGGAGGGGCAGTATCGGTCTCATTTGCAGCCAACATTTATATTTTTACAAAATAATATATCTAAATTATCACAATCTGCAAAATGAAATTCAGCTCTGAACATCTCCATTTATCTCAGTATAAAAGGACTGTCAGTACCAGAACTCTCAAATGAATTTTCAATGAATATATATATATATATGCTATCTCTCTACATTTCTACACATTTCTATTTACACTTATAGATGTATACTTATACCTCAGTATACACATGTGTGTGCGCTTACGGGATAGGTTTATACAACTTTTTTCATATTAACGTACAATTATATTTCTATCTCTGTTCATTGGCATCTATTCATTGAGATTCCCTACATAGCAGTATATGCACACTTGCATTTGCGTCATTCTGTACACAATGCCCGGAACTCTCTGCGTCTACATACTGACACATTATTCATATGTGTATGTACATCTCTTATATAGGTGCATACACAGATTACTTTCCATTACTGATTATGCACACTTACCCATTTACTTGGGTATATCTGTGCACGCTACACGCATGCGTATACAGCCGCTTATTTCTTGTGACTCGATCTCTTGTCATTGGCATATTCCTGACATCATCACTTGAGTTGATGGAAGTTTATAATCCCTTTGCACATATATGTATTCATTTTCGTAAATTCATCCCTACCTTGCTTTCGGAGGACGACTGCCCTCACAGACAAAACTGCCTCATTCATGCCTGAATGTATGCTCCTTCACATATCGTATTTCAAATACACACTCACACACAGACACATGCAGACACACACACATATGCTCGTGCACACACACACACACACACCACACACATTGACACATACGCATCCCCCTCCACCTTCAAAAGAGCTCCCTAAGTGTGCACACACAAACTTCAGTGGCAAGTTCATACACTCCTTTTCACCCCTACAGAATTATTACATAATTCATCTGAAATATGATAATAAAAGACATCACAATCAATCACCCTCACTCCCCCAAAAATCAAACAAACAAACAACAAAAAGATCACTAAGTGGCTCAGGAGCAGTACAACAGTAGTCACCAGCACAATTAAACAGTTAGTGCATCAAAGTGTGTGTACATGTGTGTTGGGGAGCATATATTAATGTATGTGTCACTATGTGCAAGTGAGTGATGGTAAAATGTGTGTATATGTGTGTGTGTGTGTGCATGTATCTCTCTCTCTGTATGTGTGTGATGAGAAAATGTGTGTATCTGTGTGTGTATGCATCTGGTATGTGATTGTATGTGTGTAATGATAAAATGTGTGTGTGTGTGTGTGTGTGTGTGTGTGTGTGCAGGTCTCTGTGTGTGTTTCAGTGTATGTGCACACACATACAGTCTGTAGAGTGTTGGTGAGTCTCCTCTCAAGGGCTGGAGGTGCTAACTCAGTCTGTCTCCAAATGACTGATTATTATCATATATTATTATCATTAGTAAGTGGTGCCCTGCACATTTTGGTAGGCCCAGTATTATGGACTGCTGGCATTAAGTCTGCAACTGAGTGAACCTGAAGGTAAAGGGATTCGAGGCAAGCGGCATGATGGTGATACTAACTAAATGGGATACAAACAAACAAGCTGGTTTACATCAAATCAATCATCATTCAAAATTTTGCCCAATGTCTTATTAGTTCAGATGTTAAAAACACGAGTTTTACAACTGACTTAGCACAAAGTCTGATTCCTTGTCAGACAATCTCAAACTACAAATAGTTGAGCATGAATGAAAACTCATCACTCAGCAGAATCCAGTTATCATTTGGCATCGCTTACCGACTTGGAAAACCACTTCTCCCATGGAAAAGTCTGCTGGTGTATCAAAATAATACACCCTATAAAAAAAAAGAAACTATTCTACGATTTTTAGGTCTTTGATATAAACCAAAACTGGGCGTTTACCAGTCAGGAGATTCCCACAAAATAAACAAAAAGGTATCAATAAGAATTAAAAATGTCCAACAAATGGGTTATGAATCGGGGGAATACTCTTGCTCAGACTTGCCAAGATAAAAATAGACCACGAGCTGACGAAACGACCAAGAAATATGGGAGAACTCCTCAGTGCTAAACATAAAAGTGACGTACAACCTATTTGAAGCTATGTGATTGGATGAACTGCTGACAAAAATAGAAGATGACGATTTTTAGCCATAAAAGAGCAAGCGGTGGTGGTGCAAAGCACAGACGAGCATTGAGAAAAGCAGACGCAGTAAAGATATCGTGACAAATCATCCTTACTTCTCAGCGCACCGCTTCTGAAGCAGGACAGAAAATCTATTCAAACTGAATTTTTTGATAAAACAACAACCACAGCACAGGAAAATGGCCCGTCGAACGCGACACCGTCACCATCACCATCGCCGAAACTCTCACGGGTCCGCCTCCAAAACCTCCACGGACAAAAAACAAAATCCACAATGTTGCGCCCCTATCAAACAGCCTCGACACGACGAATGGGCGGAGCTACGGAGCGTCCACTTCGAAGTATGCTTATTGTAACCTGTACGTTGGTCCCGATTTTGTGGTTCGTGTTCCCAACTGGATCGCCCTGTCGAAGATGATAGCAGACTACACGTCAGGGGGGATAACGCAGTGTGATTTCGTTCTGAGTGGGTCGATTTCCCAGCTTCAGTTTTCGCCCGGGGGGTTCAAACTGCTGACACTCCCCAACGCAGGAGGCAGTTCTGTGTGGTCCGAGGCTCTGTCCTTTGAACTGCTGCAGCGTTGCTTCAGGGCTACACTCATCAAGGTAATTTCATTAAAAAATAAAAACATTATGTGACTTATTTTTCCTCCTGAGACCCGTGTTGCTGACTGCTCTCTCTCTCTCTCTCTCTCTCTCTCTGTGTGTGTGTGTGTGTGTGTGTGTGTACATTCAATCAATAAGAAAAAAAAGATAAGAAATTTGTGAAATGAAAATAAGTTTCTATCTTGAGACAATGAAGGCAAACAGTGTTGGAAGCAGAGAAACAGACCGTCTTATATCACTTGTTGCCGTGCCAGTGCGTAAAGTTAATGTTGAGTATACCGTTTGACTCGAGTGAGTGTGTGTGTGTGTGTGTGTGTGTGTGTGTGTGTGTGTGTGTGTGTGCCAGTGTGTCACGTGTGTGGCACGTACGTGTGTGTGTGTACGCGCGCGCCGCCGGGCGCATTATATGAACACTTGCATTTGTCAGTTAACTGAAAAAACTGATTTTAGAAATATTTGTGTGCTGTATAGCGGGGGCCAACGTGACTGATTCGATACATTATGTCAATGTTAAGTGTTGCTATATTGGGAGGATAAGAATGAGGGATTTTGTTTAATGTCCCCACCGGCGATCACACACACAGATCGATGTTGACGGTAGACAAATAAAACTGAAAGAAGTTAGGCAATTAATTTTTCACTTTTGTAAATGTTATCATTAAAAAAAAAAGCCACCAAAAGCCAACCTATTATATATTTTAAAATGTAGAAGCTGTAAGCTGTGTTGTGTCGTGCTGTGCAAAAATGTATCTTTATATTACTTTTCCACAGACGGAGATGGAGATAGAATATTTCCCAATGGGTGGTTCCATGACGGACTACCTGTGTTCGATATGTGGCTGTGACGTCGCCGTCTCCGTCACGCGAGCCATGAAGTACAGGGGAGATTACACACAGGAGGATGCAGAGCTGCTGCTGAACAAGAAGCTGAAAGGTCTGTAACATGAACCGACGGATTTGTAAATTATATAATCATCAGGTCCGTGGTGTTAACTCCTTGACTTGGTGAAATGGGTTAGACCTGAACTTGAAGCCGATGCAGGTGCTAATTTTTATGTACTTATCCACGGTGTACTGAATTGATATCGCTGACCACAAGTAATGCACGGTCCTGAGAGGAAAGTCCTGAACATTAATAAAGAATGGTGACAGACATCCTGACCTGTGAGCTCTCTCTCATCTCAAGGAGCTGTCAGCCTTTTACGGACACGCTCACTCGTTCAGCAGCAGTCAAGAGGTAATGAACTGTGTAATTAAAGTTAACTGACTTGAATACAGACATGAATTGATCAATGATCGACCAGAAGGCCTGATTTACCTTAGTATAACTTTGATATGAAATAGGCAAACATATGAGCTCTTGACCGTATAATGTTTTGGATGTCACTGACTTTTGCACATGTTTGAGTTGTGTGCAGCGTGCATGCATGCACGTGTTCGGCGTGCGCCCGGGCGTGTGTGTGTATTAAGCAGAGAATATTCTATACCGATCTGATTTTATGAAGGAGATATACATGATATCAGTAGACGGTGCGAATAGATTGATAATAGCCTTATTATTGCTTAATCGGTCTCTCCTCACTCTTTCCGACATAATATTCTTTTCAAAGCAGAACAATTTATTATGCAGTTGCTGATTAGAAGGGAATGGGATAATCGGTCTACTTTTATCGATATATGGTTTATATGTATGGTTGCTGTTCCAAGGCCAACAGACATTAAAACTAAGATATCATGGTCAACAGTCCTTTCAGGCCTGTTGGTCTTTCTTTTTGGATTTTCGATTCCCGAGAACATTTGAAAAACGTCTCAGTTTTCACGCGCTCTTCAAAAATGCAGTAAAAACATATTTCCAATGTTAGTAAAAGTCATGCACCTTTTTTTTCTAAATCCCGCGTGCGCGCGTGTGTGTTATGTAGACATTATTTTTGTTTCTATATATATGTTTGTGTGTTCAAGTTGTGGGTGGCTGGCACTCTCAACACATAACCTGAGTGTGGACTTTTTTTTTTACGCGACCTATGTACGTCAAGTTCACTTGTTCATAAAAGACATTAATCATAATTTTTTTTCCAGGCGTGGTGCGGTCCAATCACAATGCGGTCACCAGGTGGAGCAAGCAGATTCTGCACATCTGGGCTTCATCGGCCATGATTGCTAAGACAGTTGCTTGCGTCTATGATTGCATTGATCCCAAGATCAAGGCCAACACTGTTGTGCTTATCACAACTGCCGCACAGTCGCCATTCATCTTTGAGAATGGTTGAAAGTACCCATCAGAGATGACTACTTTTCAAGGTTTACTATGGAGGTGAACAGTACTTACTTGTGACGTCCCAATGACTTTTCACAGAAGACTATGAAGGTTGTCGACAGAATACTTGTTGAATGCCGGCAATTTCCTGATTTGATATCCTAAATTCAGGGTCATTTGTAAAGGGGAATTTTTGCGCGTTTTGCAATACAGGCATGTGAAAAATTACATTTATTATGTAACCCACCTTTCGAAACAAGAGTTGGGGGTGATTTCCTGTTTTCGTATCCTAAATTCTTGGACCCGCTGTATATTAATTTTTTTAGGCCGTATCACTGGTAAACCTAACCACTGGCTTGGATTCTGGATTTTAATCAGCATCCAAAACCAGAAAACGTAACATCAGATTCAAGAATTATGTCACACGGGTACCGCCAACCAGAGAGCCAGTGAGAAACCCAGTAGCGTGCTAACCATGTGGTCCTTACAACTACTGGTTCTACCGATCTCGCATAAATACTAGTGATTAGTATCTGTGACTCGGACTCACCTCCCGGAACAACACAACCTTCCCTGAACCAAGCCCTGAACAACATGACCTCAGTGAAGGCGTCGGCCAATAGGGCGGCTTACACTCAACTCCATCAGAACTGAGATGCAGACTCTTGATGCTTTCTCGGCACTTGAGAATGGATAGTTTGCATTGAATCCAATTAATGAATTGCATACTTTTATTACTCACCATTATTTTCATTGTCTGCTATTTGTTCACGTGCTTTTTTGTCACTTTCTTTTCTCTTTTTTTTTTATTCTGTTTTTATTTTTATTTGATATCGTCCTTGTCTTTACGAATGATAAAACAATGTCCACATTACTTCAAAGCACGAAATACTCATGGAATTCGAACCGTGGACCTAAAAGATATTCAAGACAGACACGAATTCTTTAACTACTCAGATGTGTGTGTGTGTGTGTGTGTGTGTGTGTGTTAAAAACACGGTTTTTGATACTTTTCTTGTCCGTAAAAAACTTGGTTTTTGAATCTTTTTTTTTTTTTTTTTAACACAGAAAACTTCATGAATATGTGTATGCATCGGAAAACTTAAATGATATATCAAAAATATTATGTTTGTTTGATACTTGTTTCTTATATGACTTTTATATCTATTTATATTGTTGCTTTTTCAGGTTCCGAATAACAGATGGTCCTTTACTGTTTCAATTGCCAATCTCCAGTTACCCTGTAATATTAATCATATGAAGTTAGTGTATCTTGCCTTAAATTACCTTATCTATGTTTGTCACGGTAACTACTGTGTGCCATATCCGTGCGCGCGTGCGTTTGACGGTGTGTGTGTGTGTGTGTGTGTGTGTGTGTGTGTGCGTGAGAGAGAGAGAGAGAGAGAGAGAGAGAGAGAGAGATGTTTACAAGAAACACTGGAAACACGTGAAAAAACTGCATCATGTAACATATTACAGAATGCATGGATTATGTCTTTTAATGAGCTAAACAATCACAAGCGAACTTTTAATAAACAGGTACAATTTCCACACTTGTATAATGATAAATTGTTTGTGTTTGGTGGTTGTGAAGCCTTGTTGCGGCATAAAGTATTGTCATCGGGAATATTATTGTATTGTCGCCGGCGACAGCATGTGCCGACCCTCACAACATATGATTGTTGCACTTCGGCAGGTACTGTCAGTGGCGACTACAAATGCACGTGTTGTCGTAAAAAAATTATAAAAAAAAAAAAAAAATCCAACCCAACTATCCCGACAAGTTGTGTCGGCGACAATATTTGCTGCAACAGGTGTGTGTGTGTGTGTGTGTGTGTGTGTGTGTGTGCCGCGAGCACGCGCCTCTCTCGAGCGGTATATTTGGCATATATGTATGCATGTGTGAGGTTGTGACTGCCAGTGTATGCGGGCATGTGTATTTGGCGAATGTGTATGAGAGTGCCGCATGCACTGTGAATGTGGGAGGTCGGAGCGCGGTGAGGATTCTGAGTGTGTTTGCGTATGTGTGGGGGCGGAGGGGGGTGTGGGGGAGTAGGGAGTTGGTATGTATGCGTGCGCGTGTCGGGTGAGATCCATTTTTAATAATAATTCTAGCATGCAAACTATTGCATTAAAGTATGCATAAACCATACTTATTTCCTAAAGCAAAATAGAATCTATTAATTTCTGACAGTTTTCAGCACACTGGTTAACAATGAGTGAACCAAGAAAGTGAGACAAACAAATATAATTTCCGAACACAAAGCTGTCAGTTAAATTCAATGACACTAGTAAACCAAAAATACATGGAAAATATGATGATCACAGATCAACCCTCGTCCTCTGCCCCCCCCCCCCTCCCCTCCTTTCCCCCTTCTGTCAAATGCCACGCCTCCCTGTGCCAAGCCCGCTCACTTCATGCTCACTTTCAGACAAGATCAGACTGGTCAACAGTGACGTAATGCACACAGTGCGGTGAAGTGAGAAATGTTCATACTCCCGCCTGCTTTCGACAAAAGATCCACTAAGTTGTGTCAGCTGAACATGTTTCGCAAAAAAAAAAAAAAAAAACAAAACAAAACCTCGTTCATCCCGTGAGGGCTCTCACGAAATTGCCACCCCTCTCCCACCACCCTGCCTTGATTCAAAGGCCTGGTTCAGTGTCGCAAAGTTTAGACTCTGGGTCAGCCACAGAGCAGTGTTCGGCCTTCTGCTTCGCTCTCTATCCCATGCTTGCAATATCTAGCTCTGTTACACCGCACATCGTCACACTCACGATATTCCCCTTCAAGCGAACCATCTGACACAAGTTTTTTGTCACACCTAGTACTCTGCTTAACGTCTTTAATGAATTGTTAATCTTCTGCAAAACAATGGCAGAAAAAATGACAAACCTTCTGCAAAACATTGGGTGACAAAATGACAAAGCTTCTGCAAAACACTGGCTGACAAAATCACAAACATCATTGGCAGCGCTTTTAGGTGATAGTCGTCCGCCATTTTCAAAGCGTCGTCTGAGAGGGATACTAACCATAACATCCAGGGATCACTATACAGAGCGTGATTGGGTGCTACTCCTTGTGAATATTTAAAGTAGACATGTCAAATTTTGTGACTGGTGCCTATTGCACACTGAGACTTTTGGGTCTTTCCGTTGAAAAAGAGCGGGAGGTTTCTGATCGAATAGTCATGCAGTCGGTGTCAATGAAGGCAACCCCTCCCCCACAGAATACTGGGTCGGAGGCAGCCAAAAGATAAAGGGCAGTGGCCAACTGGTCGTTAAAGTCAACTCTACAGAAAACTAGCAGAGTCTTGGTTACGGTGTTTTGTCACACTATGCTGCAGTCAAAGCCGCACTCATGGAAGAGGCAGAGAAATGGTTCCAAATTAGAATGTCATGATATATGGTCACAAACAAAATCCTCAAAAAATGGGAAAGACAGTGACACGTGCAATTTCTATCAAAATGAGAAAGACGCAGTTTAACATTATTTATGGTACTGTACTTTTACTCAACTGTATTTAGAGAATGGTTTGAAAGAATAGTGCGAAAATGGCTCAAATGTAAAGTTGAAAAAAAAAGAACAGGTATTATTTGGAAACGACTGTTATAACGAAAACAGATGAAATATCGAACAGATCATTGAGTGGCGAAACAAATGCAGAATAAATAGAATTAGACCATATATGAGACACTTCCTGGTAAACTGACTTGAGAAAGAGCTATAAAGTTGAAAATATATGCATTAGCTGGAAATTATTTACTAGAAAATGGTTCCCATGTATTAAAAGAATTGTGGAAAACAATAGTGTGTATACACGTTACATAAAACACCATACTAATACATAACAATGTTACAAGATCCACGATTATACACCTATACTATGAATCTGGATAGCTTTGCATTTTGTCATGCGTCACATAATATTATCGATACAATGTATAATTCCATTAATGATGTTCACGGGCATACTTGAATAAAAAAAATTGTCAACTCCATACTGGCTATCAACTATATTCCTGCAGTCTGCAGACCCGCTCGAACATTCTCGGTCACTACCACTTCTGTCTCCGCATACACAGTTACACACAAACATGCATGCACTGGGTTACCTAAAACCCTTGGCATGTGAACAAATGCAGACATTAAAAGGGAATACAGGAATTGTACATTGTTATGAAACAGATGGCAAATAACTTTTTGTGGTTATGCAGTAGGTTATTGAGAGAGAATGGGGAGAGGGGGGGAGAGAGGAGAGTGAGGCAGAGGAGGTACAGAGGCAGAGAGAGAGAGAGACAGACAGACAGTGACAGAAAGACAGACAGAGACAGACAGACAGACAGTGCGAGACAGACAAAGAGAGACGAAGAGACAGTGACAGACAGACAGACATCGGTTGGCAGTGGTGCTGTCCTACAGATCCACGAACCAGGGCCGCTTGTCGCTTCTCTTCTCTTCACCTTCATACTGAAAAGATACAAGAAAATTTTTTCACTGGAGACACTTCTTTTTCTATCGATCTTCACTTCATGAAAAAACAAGAGAGGCAAGGCCTTCAAGACTCACTTGTGATACACTTTAAAAAAAAAATCTAATCGTTAAAACGTGTTCTGTATTTGTTATTATAAAGCTTTGGGTTAAAAGAAAAAGAAAAAAAAGTCCTAACGACAGATTCGAACCCCGCGTGTTCGGATGAGAAGAAACTGTCTTACCCATTACACTATCGGGGCTCCTTAGCTGACGTTAAAAAATATAACATTTAAACATGCTTTTTTAAAGGGCGATAAATCGACTGCGGTATTCGCAGTGAGAACGCTGTTTAAATCATATTATTCTGGTGTATCTTGGGCATTCAAAAAATCTTTAAGGGCAATTAAAAATTCTTTTTAAGTCCGCGGTAAAGGAGTCGCGGCTATCGTCGCAATCACACTGCAACATTCAGCCGTTTTCTCTGGATCTAGACAGATGCACAACTGAGTTTAGTTACACCCGGTTGACACGGTCGATTCAATTTCTCTTTTATGTTCAGTCTAGTTTTATAGTTTTAAAGTTGATATGAAAATTGAGTATTTTGTTAAACTAATAACATGTAGAGCCAAGTACAAGTACTTCTAAATGTCGTATGAAGTGAAAAGGACTTCATTTTCAGAAAAGTTTCATCAATTCAAGGGTATTAACTCCCATGGTTTATCATTTTAAACTGTGAATTCCGACTGATTCTGTGGATATTTTTATGGCAGTTTGGGGCATAATCCAGTAAGTGATGAGGCATTCACAAATCTTTCTCTGAATAAATATTTAACGGTCTCCTTCTCCAACTTTCCATCACATGTTATGTGTATTGTCGATTGAATATAGGATTGAACGGGCAGGTCAACTACTAGAAACGAAATGGCGTCGTTCGCGTTCGCGAAGAATATGAGCACGCGCTTTGAATATGTATAAATATGTGTACGCAATTAATTTTCGCCCATGACCTTCAGGGCTCAGCCAACAGATCTATAAAGTCCACTCGTCATACTGATTTTAGTATTTTCTGAAAAAGACCACTTGGGCGAATGAACATAGTGAAAGCCCTGTACACTGAGAGTAAAACACACAAGCTTTTTATGTATTAAGTATAATTTCAAAATGTAATGTTTAAGATGAGAAAGATCAGTTTAAAGCAAATTAAGCCCCCTAGCATTAATTACAGATTAATTTCCCTTTTTTAGTATTTGCACCAAAGACATGCAAAATAAATATAACTTCCATGCTTAGCAAAAGAAGTTCCTGTTTGAACAAAAAATAAAAAAAACAAACTGCTCTTGTTGTTGTGTCAGAATATCAGATCAAAGTGCCAAGTTTAGAGAATAAAAAAAAAAAAAAAATAACAACAGTAAATTCAGTTTGCATACAATTTGGCTTCTTTTTTAATTTTTTACTGCCCATCCCATAGGTGCAATATTGTTTTAAGCCAGATGACTGGAAAGAACTGAATTTTTCCTATTTTTATGCCAAATTTGGTATCAACTGAAAAAGTATTTGCAGAGAAAATGGCAATGTTAAAGTGCGAAAGCGCTTAGATTTGTCTATGCACAAGATTCAGCGCTATATAAGTACCATTATTATTATTATTATCATTATTATTATTACACACACACACACACACACACACAGACAACCGAACACCGGGTTAAAACATAGACTCACTTTGTTTACACAAGTGAGTCAAAAACCCCAAAATGAAACCCCAAAATAAAGAGAAGTAGCCGTTTCACTCTCTCTCATGGGACTATATTCTCCTACTTGTATTAAAGCAATAAAAACAGCAGCAATTACAAGTCAGATGATAATTTGTAAACACAATATGTTAAACCCTTTTGTGTGTGTGTGTGTTTAGCTTTGTATGTCTGTGCTTTGTGTCTGTGTGCATGTGCGTGTAATATGTCATTTCAATGCATCTACGTACGTCTTTTCACGTTTTGACTTAAATTGAAAATTCCCTTTGCAAAGTTATGCTATTTACATTGCATGTTCGTCACATTCCCCCCACCCCCCCAGTCCCTTTTTTAGGGTAGGGTGAAAACAAGCCTTATGTGCCTTTTTTTCCCTCAAAAAAAAGAAAAAGAAAAAAAGATCATTCATGCAAAAAGTTAATTCATTCACGCAAAAGACTACAGCCGTCCAAATCTGTCCAACAAAATGAGTTACAGTCATCATCAGGATAATCAGTTTATCAGTTTCCATGCTATCACTGTTGGGAGTATTGATACGGAGGTCACAGAGAATGGGCCGATAATTCCGCTGTGACTGAGGTGACAAAAGGAAGTCGAGGGACCAGATACGCTATTACGGTCACTGGTTTTTCTACCACTTCAGTCATATTCTTCTTCACGTTTATCATGAATCAAAATGAACCATGCTTAACCGTTTCTTATATGTCCATTTGTTATGCAGAAAACTAATTAAAAAAAAGTATATATACAGGAAAGAAAAGAAAAAAAAAGAAAAAAGAAAGAAAGAGGAGACACGTGGTGACTGACCAATCGGGTGAAGCGGTCAGAGCAGGCCATCCGGACACGGGCCGGAGTGGCAGGGGTGTCCAGCCGCATGAAGGGGTTCAAACCTTCGTCAGTACGAGCAGCTCTAACGGCGTCATGGATGGCGCCCAGCACTGACATGGCCAGCAACAGTGGGGGCTCTCCGATACCCTGCAGTCACAGGCACTGATTGATGTCCATACCTTTACGAGTCAGTCAGGTTGAAGTTGTACACACACACACACACACACACACGCGCACACACAAAATGTATATCTAAGTGGGATTTTACAACGAAAATTTGCCAGGGACAACTCTCTTGTTGCCATGCATAATACGCATGGGACGTCGGTTTATCATCTCATCCTAATGACTAGCGTCCAAACCACCACTCAAAGTCTAGTGGTGAGGTAGAAAATTCAGGCAAGTGTGGGATTCGAACAAGTACGCTCAGATTTTCTTGCTTCCTGGGCACACGCATTACCACAAGGCTAGCACTCCCCATGTGTGTGGGGGTGGGGGAGTGGAGCAAGAGATACGGAATCAAAACATGCTGTTTACAGCCTCGTCAACCGCAAAGAGGTCAGTCAAAATAACGTTACAGAGACCAGTTCATCCACGTCTCGCTCAGTCAGTGTAAAATCTAAATCAAGTTGAAAACATTGACAGCAACGTCAAAAGACAAATTCACCCACGTCTGTGTGTGTTAAAAATAGTGATTTCCTTCAGGAACTGAGAAAGAGTATCCATGGGTCATCATGGAACAAAGATCTTCTTGGGGCTTGCTGTAAAACGATTGTGTCTGGTACCATGCAGATTCCAGCAGTCAATCAAAAGGTGAAAGGTAAGAAAATATGTACATACATTGATAGACATACACACATGAAAACGAAAAAAAAAAGACTTGCTCGCGCCATAGCAAAGTGCATAAGTGGGGAGAAAGACAGGAAAAACGACCCAAAGGTGAATGATTCATGAAAGAAGGGGGTTGTGGTGGGGGACTCTACAAAAGAAGAGATAGAAAAAGGAGAAACTTGCGACACATAATTTCCAGAAGGCAGCAAGACTATTCGTAAGTGAAAGGAGGCCCAAACATCCCATTTACTGGGGAAGATAGACAGGGAAGGGAAGACAAGGAAATGGGTTTGGTTAAAGATTAATGGTCTTATAAACTTCCAATGCCACCGGGGCTTAAAAAAAGAAGTGAATTCAGGAATGCGGGGCCAACTCCTCTCCTTCAGACGTTCGAACCTTCCCCAGTCGAAGTCAGGTATCCATTTACGTTTGGGTGGAGTGAGGAAAATCGGAGTGAAGGACACAACTCCATGCAGAAACGGGACCTCTAATTCGGAGCTCTGGTGAGCACGACATCACAAGTCCGACGCCTAACCGATTATGCCACTACGCGTCCATGAAAGGGGTACAGGGTAGAGTGGGAAAGTTACCTTCACCAACCACAAACAAGTGAGGGTAAACAACAACAACAACAAAAAGTGTGTACCTTGGAGGAATAGACGGCCCTGGGGTTGCCGGACTCTGTCAGGAGACTGACGTTGAAGGACCGAGGGATGTTGCCCACAGAGGGGATCTTGTAATTGCCGGGTCCCCGTGTCAGCAGAGTGCCGTCCCCTTGCACCTTGTACTGCTCCAACGCCACCAGCCCGTAACCCTGACAACAAGATAGTTTCTTTTCTTCACTGATTGATTCGTGGAGGTGTACATTGTTGACTGATTTATAGACGTGTAGAATTTCACACAAACAGACAGAAAAAATATCGACTGACAACACCGCAGAATGGATGGGAAAACCAGTTGTAGAGACCCAGGCTTTAACATACAACCGACACACCTGGGGGAATCTGGTGAACAGTTCTGTGGGGCGTCCCAATGGCTCTTGACAGAGTTAAGGCAGAAGAAGAAGAAGACGAATAGAATAGAACAGAACAGAATATGTCTTTTTTACCAAGTGTACCGGGATCACAAAGAATATTGGGGGAGGGGGGTGGGGGGATAGTACATAACAAGGTACGAACATTAATTGAAAATCATACACAAACACAGATACAGTAGAAATTAGATTATATACAAGTGCATATCAAAATAAAAACTTGTGCATACTCACACATGCACGCACTGCACACACACACACACACATGCACGCATGCACACACACGCACGCACACACACACACACTCACGTTTGAACAGAAGCCGCATATTTCATGTGGATGGGGCTGATGACTAGATCTTCAGGTAGATGGCTGTTGATTGCACAATTCTATTAAAGAAGAAGAAGCAGGAGGAAGAGGAGGAGGAGCAGGAGAACAATCGAAAAAGGGGCAAAAGGATGAAATTTCTTTGAATCTCTCGATCGCTGGATGCTGACCTGCATGAAGGCGCCCTCTATCTGGCCGATGTCTATGGCGGGGTTGAGAGACTTGCCGACGTCCATGACGATGTCTGTGGAGAGTACGTGGTGGTCCCCCGTGAGACAGTCCACCTCCACCACACTGCAGGCAGCGCCGTAGGTGAAGTAGCTGAAGGCCCGACCCTCGTGGGTCTCTATGTTGTAGCCCACATCGCTCGGCCTGCAGCAATACCACACCCTTTCTTTCCTCTTTCTCCTCAGTGAAGATCAGTTTGACTTGACCCGATACACACACATCACGCAACATATAAGTATGCATATGTAGATACTCAAGAAAACAGATTTATACAGATGAGTTATAAGACCAGATTTGAACTGAAATCTGGTTTCAGCATGACGATTTTGGCAAGGAAATTTACTGCAGGTGACAGGACCAAGGTATGAAAAGGCAAGCTGTCCTTGAAATTTCTTATTTAAACATACACATACATAGGCGCGCCTTTGCTCATACAGACACAGTCTTTCACAGCCATACTTCCGAACAAGCTGAGGGTGTGGGAAAGAGCAGGAAAACATACTTGCAGAAGCCAGTCGCAGACAGGGACACCCTCTCGAGGTAAGCGGTAGAAATCTGAAAAAAACAACAACAGAAGATGAAAAGAAATCGAAGATAGAAATGAGCGTAACTACCATGGACATAAAAGTGCACCTCATGAAGAAAAACAGACTGGGAGATAAACTGTACATTGATTTTTTCAAATATGTCTCTCAATTTAGCACATGTTGATGTTATAAAAGTACAAACAAAGGACTATTTACAAATAAGATACACATGCTTTCGCACGCGCAATACATACAAGCCTACGGACACACACACACACCTCTCTCTCTATGTATATATATATATATATATATATATATATATATATATACATATATTACACACACACACACACACACACACACACACACATATATATATATATATATATATATATATATATATATATACATACACAAATAAGAAAAAAGGGGGAAAAAAGACAGAAAAAAAATATACCAAATACTTTCAGATCAGTAAATAGAGACAGACAGAGAACAGACAGAGAGACAATGTGTGTTCCTTAAGGTTGTCGACTCGTTCAAAATAATTCATCAAAAGTCACACACACACACACACACGCATACAAACAAACCCCCCTCCCCCTCCGGGTTATCCCTCCACAGAATATGTTTTTTCCAGTATAATTCCATCATTATTACTTAGGGGAACTTGAGTCCTAATAACTGACCGAAAGGCTGCATTATCAGAACCCTGCGCAGTATTGCTGGCCTTTCTGATCATCCTCACTGTCAGAGAGCACACATCAGTTCACCTACCAGCTGTTCCCAGCTGTAGTGGGGATGTTGTTTCTGTAACGGTTCCAGGCGTTTCTTCAACGTGGTGCAGGCGTCCTGAAAAACCATTGACCTCATGATCATTTTGAGCGTGTTTGAGGCATTTACAAACATGTAATAATCTGCAACGAACTGCACACTTTCCCGATACAGTTCCCGTGGCACACACATACACACGTTCACACACTCTCGCGCAGTCACACACACACACACACACACACACACACAAGCGCGCGCACACACACACAAACACACATCCAAATGTCTACATCTACCTCCTCCTCTCTCCTCTCTCTCACGCGCCAGACACAACCACAACACACAAACAAAACACATATACAGAGATCAAAATGTTCACATCCATCTTCCCACCTTCAAACTCACGCACATGTGAACACCATGTACGTAGTCACACACACATACATAAACACGCTCACACTTACACACACACACACACACGAGAATAATAATTCTGCAGATGATTTTTGTAAAGTTATTTCTGACGAGGTTCTCATGGTCGAACTTTCACAGGCATTAGTTCATAGCCCCCCCACCCCCTCCCCCTTTTTTTTTTTACGTCTAATATCACTGATAGTGAAAAGACGCTAAACTAAAGAACGACACACACACACACACACACACTTACACACACACACACACACACGCACACACACACACACAGCCACACACACACACGCCACACACACACACACACACACACGCCACACACACACACACACATACACACACACACACACACAGAAGAATGTCTGCATCCCTCCTCTTCGCAGCGCCCAGCACCCCACCACCTTCTTTCAACACACGGATCAAAATGTCCACACCCTCTTCCCCTCACCAGAACAGCTCCCCCATACAGGTCGGAGGCGAAACTGGCCGAGGTGGGAATGGTGTTGGGCACAACACTGGTGCACGTGTCCTCCACGTGCAGCTTGCTGATGGGGAGGTTCAACGCCTGGCTGGCCACCTGCCACATATATCATCGTCAGTCGTGTCCGACTATGACCATCAGAACAGCAGTGGAGGTAACTGCTGTCCTGACTATCTGGGCTAGAATTTGATTATAACGGAGAATGTCTTGCCCAAGTTACATCCCCACTCTCTCGGCCAAAGGGTTTTAGGACAGTCGGCGCTGGGATGGTTCCCAAAGGCCAACTAGCTCCCCGGGGCTGCAGCACTAAGAGTCAGTGCAATCTTGCCTCCTAGTTCGGGAGTCACAGTCCTTCATAAATGACTAAGCTGAAAATGACCTCCCACTGCAATGGAGAAACCATTTATCATACAGCTCTCACTTTGCCGTTGGCACACCTGCCACAGGGTAAAGGTCACATGCCTTTCCTTTCAGCCATCAGGTTAGTGAAGTCATACCTCCCCACTCCCCACCGTGTCCTGGGCTCGGCGGCATTGGAAGGTGGCCGCCCACTCCTCTCCTCCCCTGACCGAAATTAGGTATACCTACCCACTGACACCTGGGTGGAGTGAGGAATTTCCGAGTTATGTGCCTTCCCCAAGGACACAACGCGGGGAATCGAACCCCGGTTACTGGTAAACACTGGATCCAGAAGTCCAACACCTAACTGATCTTGCCACGGCGCCCCCTCCCCCCTCCTGCCCAACTGTCGTTGTCGCATTGAAGGTTTGTACAAAGTAACATCTCTGTCTATGTGTCTCCTGCTTTAAACTGATTTTGTTCATGAAGTCACATCAAGAACATATTCGTAGAGAAAGCATCAAAATTTGGTCACCCCAACTTGTACTTGATCATATGTTGCATTTTTTTCTCTCTCTCCCTCTGTGTGTGTGTGTGTGTGCGTGTGTGTGTGTGTGTGTGTGCGTGCGTGCGTGTGTGTGTGTGTGTGTGTGTGTGTGTGTGTGTGTGTGTGTGTGTGTGTGTGTGTGTGTGTGTGCGCGCGCGCCAGTTGTGGATGTGTTTATGTGAGAGGAGAAGAGGGGAAGGCATGGGAGGGGAGAGACTCAGAGAGAGAGAGACAGACAGACCAACGGACAGACAGGGGGGCAGACAAACACACAACAGACCTGCATGACTTTGGTATGCAGACCCTGCCCCATCTCCACACCTCCGTGAGAAATCAGAACTGTGCCGTCCGTGTAGATGTTGACCAGCGCCCCTCCCTGTGTCACACACACACACACACATGCACGCATTCACGCACATACACAGAGAAAAAACACATATGCACACCCCTCCCCCCCACACACAAACATACCCATACACACACATGCAGACAAACTCATGCATACACACACAAACACACATATGTACACATACAAAAAGACACACGAACACAAAATCAGACATACAAACACATGTATACACACACACACACACATACACACACACACACACACACACACACACACATATATATATATATATATATATATATACAATCAATAGCTCTCCCCACACCCGACCCCACACTCACTCTCCACACCCGTTGTATGAAATTGTGTGTATGCGAATGAATGCGTTCGTGTCTAAATCACCTTGTAGTAAATCGAAAATAAACAAGTGAGGACGGGGAGAAGAAGAAGGAGAAGAAGAAGTAGAAGAAGCAGGAGGAGGACGAGGACGAGGAAGAGGAGAGAGAGGAGAAGGAACAGGAGAAGAAGAAGGGGAAGTGGAGGAAGTAGGGTAGAAGAAGAAGAAGGGAGAAGAAGGAGAATGGGAAGAAGAAGAAGAAGAAGATGATGATGATGATGAAAAAGAAGATGAAAAAAACCCAGAATATCTGAGAGGGAAAACGTTTTGTTCTTTCATTTCTCAACTGTCCTACCTGGTTACAAAACTTATCGGTGTAGGCCAATCCATGTTTAGCCGGTGTGACGGCGATACCTCTTTTGCGCCATCGATTATGACTGCACACAGACACACACAAACACACAGACAGACACACAGTCAGACACGCGCACACACATACACACGTCGTCATCATCGTCACCACGATATCCAGCAAATGCATCATTCGCATTGATGATGACAGCAATCGTCGACATGATAAGTAAAGCAGCGGCAGCAACAGTGGGAGCACTTTGAGAAACAGAAGTTACTGTAGCCCTATCTGTCGATTTGAAGCGCATAGACCTCTTAACTAGACTGAAAGGTGCGCTATAATAATAATAATAATAATAATAATTATTATATCAATATGTTTATATAGCGCTGAACCTTACGCAGAGAAAACCCAAAGCGCTTTCACACCAAACATACATAATTATGATAGGCCTTACAGATGTATCAAAGATAAAACGTATAAATAGGCCTAACTGCAAATAGAAAACTAAAGAAACTGTAGACTGGGGAGAGAGAAGGGAGGAGGAGCTAGTTTGGAAAAAAAAGGGTTGGTTTTACGGCCAGACTTGAAAGAGCTGAGTGTAGACACTGGACGAAGCGAAGCGACATATGGAGCTCATTCGAAGTGTACGGTCCAGAGATACAGAAATACAAGCGGCCGACTGTGGAGTCTTTGAATCATGGAACGCGAGAACATAGTGGATCCGAAGTTGACCACAGAAAGAGAATTGGGGTGTACATGTGAAGGCAGTCATAGAGATATGAAAGGGCAGATGTTTTTTCTATACATTTGTAACACATAGTGCTGATCTTGTACTATATTCTGTGTGAGACAGGGAGACAGTGGAGAAATTACAACAGGGGAGTGATGTTCTCAGATCGTTTCTTTCTGAGGACGAGTCAAGAAAGGTTCAATCACCATCACTGTAATTCATAGTTCTCTGGTGTGCTGTGGTGGGTGGCATTAATAATGAAAGGCTCGAGACAATCACATCTATTGTCACCCTGACGCTGAAAGTTCTGTTTCAGTTTCAAGGAGGGAGGTGTCGGAGTGTGCGGACAGATCCAAATACGCTACAGCACATCTGCTGGGAGGGGGTGGTGGTGGTGGGGAGACAAGATGCCTGATCTTCGCAAAATCCAGTTCGTTGATCAGGCCTTGAGATCCTATCCTAGGTATCAGATAAAGTAAGATGGAAATGAATAAATTCTGTGAAGGGAAAGATACGTAGAAGGCCACAGATTATTAAAAAAAAAAAAAAAAATCCCCCCCCCAAAAAAAACAACACACAAACAAACTTGTGAGAAAACAAAAACTCATGAAACAAATAAAACGTATGTTTGTATCTTCTGTGTCTGGTGTTTTGACCTGTTGAACTGATCCACTTCCTTCCGTCGCTCAGCGAACTTTCCTTGCAACATGACGTCATCCCAGCAGCGTCGTAAGGTGCACTGCGTCATCGTCATCCCAGCTGGGTTGACGTCACCCTCCTTGTGCAGGTTGATGTCACGAATCTGCGTGCGTGGAACGTAAAGGTGATGACGTAAATGAGGAAGTTGCGTCATTTTTCAGGTTTTTTTTTTTTTTTTTCCAAAACAAGCTGCATTGCACAGATGTAGCCATGGTGATTATATATTAAGATTTTTGACTCGCGTGTGTAAAAAAAATCGCATTGGTTTATCATTCTCACAATAAGTTCCAAATTAAAGAAAAAAGGAAAAAAGAGAAAAAAAAGGAGGAAAGAAACAAAAAAAGAAAAAAAAAGAATGCAAACACAGCAATACTAGCGGGAATGGCATATATATATATATATATATATATATATATATATATATATATATCAAATCCAGGCCCAGATGTCTTTGTATTTACATAATGGAATGGAAAACACACCAAAAAACAATCTTCGTTAATTCTTTAACCATTAAAACTGTATTTGTGTTTGGGGTGGGTGGTGGTTTAAAAAGCTTCCATTTGCTCATGTTGGTCCAAAGTACTACTTAGGACCAACATGAGCAAATGAGTTTTTTAAACCACCACCCACCCCAAACACAAATAACAGTTTTAGTGGTTAAAGAATTAACCAACTACTTTGGACCAACATGAGCAAATGGAAGCTTTTTAAACCACCACCCACCCCAAACACAAATACAGTTTTAATGGTTAAAGAATTAACGAAGATTGTTTTTTGGTGTGTTCTCCATTCCATTATGTAAATACAAAGACATCTGGGCCTGAATTTAATATTTATTCTATTATCACATAACTTGCTTCATCTAGTGAGCCCAACAGGTCATGGTGTGGTGTCCAGTTTTAAAAAATACTTGGGATTGACCAGGATTCTGTGTGTGTGTGTGTGTGTGTGTGTGTGTGTGTGTGTGTGTGTGTGTGTGTGTGTGTGTGTATTTTTCTCTCTTTTTTCTTCTTCTTACTAAATGTCAGTAGGGCTTCATATATTCTAATGTGCTGCTTGTTCGCAGAATATCAAATAAACTTCGTGACTATGTCTTGCGCTTTTTTCTCTCCATTACTATCATTATTCCTAAAAAGGTGTTTCAACTCTGACATGGCCTTCAATGGTACCCTGCAGTGTATATAAGCAATAATGAATAGATCAATGAATTCCAAGACCCCACGCCCTGAACAACGTGACCTTAAGAGCGTCAGCCAATATATGTCGTTAATTTAAATCCCAACCAGAGGATCAATGATTTTTTTTTCTCCCACCCCACCCCCATCCCACTCACCTTCTCAGGGGTCATTCCGAGGCGAGCAGCAGCCTGGGTCAAGGCCGATTCCATGACGACCGCAGCCTGCGGGGTGCCGAATCCCCTGAAGGCGGTGCAGGAGGGGATGTTGGTGCGGCACAGATGGGCCGTGGCCCGGAAGTGGGGGATGTGGTAGGATGCGTCTGATTCCAGTACTGCCTTCTCGGCCACCTGAACACACACACAGACAGAGACACAGAGACAGACAGACAGACACTCATGATGTTATGTTACGTTTATGGAATAACAGTTTAATGCAGTATTCACTGCACGACAAGAAGTGTGTGTGTGTGTGTGTGTGTGTGTGTGTGTGTGTGTGTGTGTGTGTGTGTGTGTGTGTGTGTGTGTGTGTGTGACTGTGAGTGTGTGTGTGTGTGTGTGTGTGTGTGTGTGTGTGTGTGTGTGTTCATGCGTGCGTGTGTATATCTGTATGCGTGAATGCGATGGTACGAACATGCATGCGAATGTGTATGTTTGTGTGTGTATGTGTGTGCGCGCATGAGCGTGGCTAAGCATGCGTGTCTGTTTGTAAGCATTTGAGAACTATTATAGAACAGACAGAGAGAGAGAGAGGGGGGGAGGGAGGGACACACACACACACACACACACACACTTCGCAGTAGCTGGAGGAGCCAGGCACTGACCGAATAGGACAGATCCATGGAGCAGCCGACATTCATGTAGAAATGGGCATCGTAGGCCATGATCTTTCCTGTCGCGTCCAATCCCATCTGCACACACACACACACACACACACACACACACACACACACACACACACATTTGATAAGAGCTAGTATAGAGACAGACAGGCAGAGATGCGAAAAAGGAAAGCAGCAAACGTTTTTCCCCGGAGAGAGAGACAGAGTGAGACAGACAGAGACAGAGACACAGACACAGACACAGAGAACCCAGAACTCAAGACACTTTTTATTCAAGGATTAAGATTTTAGGCATGGCGTTTTCTTCCAATCTGTCCATGCCAATCTGCATCAGTTACAATAGCACACATATATTTAATGGAGGGAGGGAGAATTGAGGTGTGTGTTGAGAGAGAGAGAGAGAGAGAGAGAGAGAGAGAGAGAGAGAGAGAGAGAGAGAGAGAGAGAGAGAGAGAGCGAGTTTCCTAAACATATTTAAAAAAAAATCTAGTTGTCTCCTTTTTCGTGTTTGTGTACGTGTCAGAGAGGATGTGATTTCTTCCTTTATTTATATCATCTTCAAATGTATGCAGAAGAAAATAATGCTGAATAGATCTATAAAAGAAAGTACGGGAAGTGAAGAAGAAGAAGACGATGACGACGAAGAAGAAGTGAAGAAGAAGAAGTAGAAGAAGAAGAAGGAGAAGACGAAGAAGTAGAAGAAGAAGAGGAAGACAAAGACGAAGAAAAAGAGAGGAAGAAGTAGAAGAAGGAGAAGTCGAAGACAAAGAAGAAGAAGAAGATGAAGTAGAAGAAAAAGGAGAAGACGACGAAGAGGAATCCGATCCACAGACCTTGTATTTTCCCAGGAAAGGATGTCTGGTTCCTGTCATCATCATGTCTTCCTGTCGTTCCAGAACACAGCGGACTGGGCACTGGTGTCTGCACACACACACACACACACACACACACACACACACACACACAAAGCAGATAAATATATACGGTCAGTTTTGAAGTAATGGCACTAGGGAATGTCAGTCTGTCTGTCTCTCCCCTCACCCTTACCCCCCCCCCCCACCACCACAAAAAAG